>NC_056730.1:514113697-514328697 GCF_019279795.1 Protopterus annectens | reverse complement strand
TCCTGGATAAGCTATACCTCTGTCATTTATGGCTACAAAAAGGTTGGTTGACCCACTTGGTTAAATCTGTAAATATAGAACTCAACAGTTTGCCAAAATGGCAGTGACTTTCACAAATGTTATTGTTGCAAAGGCAATGTATACAGTATTAGTTATAGAGGAAATATATGTAGTTATACTGTGAACTGTCTAGAGACCATGCTGGCTCATCACAGAGGACCCCGTGTAAGTTAAAGTGATTGTATATCTTGGATGAAGCAATCTTGTTGAAGAGATGGTAAAATAGTGCATACGTAAGATATCAGCAAGTGCCCATCTTTTGAAAAATGAATTTAAAATGTCTAATTTCCAAATGGAATAAAAACTGCTCAAAACTAACAGAGGTGATACATGTGTAGTAAAAATGTATAGTTTTTGAAGTCTTTAGGTTTCTTTAATTTCTGAAGTGATTTTAGCTTACAAGCAATCTTTAGCTGTTAATTCCTGTGTGTGTGAAGATATGCTCATTTATTTCTGTACATTTAACCTATTTCTTTAGTTGTGCTAGTTTAAGAAGTTGTCATAAATACCAAAAGGACAAGTCATAATATTTTATAGTTGGCATAACGGTTAAGGTGTTTACTTCACAGATACAATATAAGGAGTTTGATTCTCACCTTTGGTCACCATCTACATGTTGGCCAGGTGTATAATTGTATGCACAGATTGCTTAGTATGAACCTATGAGAAAATGAAAAAAAAAAAGCTTGCCATAGTAAAAAAATGCTTTCCTTACATTTTGCTTCTAAATTTATTAAAAGATTGTGACGTGCAGTTATTCCTGTCACAAAAGGTACAAAATTAATTATCCATCCATAAAAAGCAATATCTGAATAATATGAACACCTGAATATCTCACGCATTCATAATACAGATGGATAAATGAATGACTGATACAATGCAGATACATGAAAGGAGTTTTATGACACAGCCTCACTGATAACACAAAATGAATCTGGCTTCAGCAAGAGAAGAAAATAAGCTGGACCTCTGCAAATGTCATGTGACATTCTCTCAAGAGCTTTGTCCTAACTATTGAACAATTAACTGCTGCGTTACTCCATATAACATCAGTTAGATTATGTGAGGGAGAAATAACTTAACTTGGCTGTTCTCTTAAATTTTTTTATACATTCTGAAGTTCCACACACAAAAACAGCACCTAGGAAAAAATCATTATTTACTCAAATTTTGTCTTTGGTTCTTTTATCTGAGCCATATTTGCCAGCATAGTCATTTCTGGTAATATTTATTATAACTTGACATGCCTAGAGCCTGCATAAGTAGCTGAAATTGACAATTGGATACTGAACATTTGAGTTATAAATGTCTGATAATTCCTGCATGGAATGTTCAACACTAAAGTGCAATCTGTCACCCACAGAACTACCATTCACAAAAACAAGGACAATATAGACCAGGTAGATTGACAGATAAACATTGCTTCCAGCCCGTATCTCAGTCAGTAATACAAATATTAACTTGAGTGACAAAATGTGTTCTAGTTGCAAGTCACAGACAGCAAATGGGTCTAAAATGATTGCCTTGCATACCAAGAATATATTGTACAAATTACCCGAAGAAGCCAAAAGCTTGTTTTTCACCTTTGTACCTGGGAATGCCATGGAAGGGACACACATAATTTTAACTCTAAGGCAATATTGTATACACACAAGTGATTCAGGCAGGAGGTAATAAGTATGAATAATAGATGCAGACTTTTTATAAGAATACCTTCTACCACTCTATTTATAAAAGCAGGTCAAGCAACAGGTGCATCTCTATATAACAATGGTTTTATAAATGCTGACACTATTAAACAAATCATCCCTGCTTACACACACCATTCCAGACATAGAAATACTGAGCAGTAACTGAACTTGCACCTTGTTGGTAATCACAGGACAGAGGTGACATGTATAGATTAGGGAACATTATTTAAACGTTAAACTAGGATAATGTAAAGCCATGGCTATAGACTAGGCAACTCTGTTTTTTAAATGTTCAACCAGGACAATTGAAAGATATGGCACAATTACAATAATTGATGGCAACAAGTTAAGATTTATTCCCTGCTGCCTAGAGCTTTTATTCCCATGGGTTTCACTTCCAAGACCATACCTTGCCAGTCAGGATTAGATTTTATCATAATCCCATCTCTGCCACTGAGGATTTGTTATTATACCCTGACTGAGTACATTTTGCATAAATAGCTAAAACTATTTTATTGGCCAATGAACTTCACAGCCTTTATTAAGTCCTACTATAACTTTAAGGTTAAACATTTAGCACTTAGGCATTATCTGTCATACTATTCTATTCCACACAAAACCACCTTTTCACAAACCAGCGGCCATATGTGATCTCGCAAGCTTTAGCAATCCATTCATCTCACGATATGGACATTAAATAGATGATAAAAAAATATCTAGTGTAGAAGCCTTAAGAGGTGAACAGTTCTAACATAATGATATCCTGTAGTAAAAACTACAGTTTAGAGATCACTGATACTGGAACATCAGAAGACTGACTCCTCGGTGCCTTGGCCCAAGTTCCCCTAGTCAGTATGAGTACCACCTCTGGTATCCCCTGAAAATAGGCTACAAGTCTAGTAGCACTAACCCACTCAACAAAATAACCCACTATATATATCTTTGTATATAGGACCTAGACTGTCACTGCCAACATACTAACATTTTCAAATCAGAATTAATCTTGCACTTTCACAGAACTGTGTGAAATAATAAGCCACAAATAATATATGTGAAAAGGTTTTATAACAGCAGCATACACTTTTGAAAAAGTCAAATAACAGATAATTTTCTGCGCTACACTTTTTTGTGAAACTGGCATTTATTAGCCGAATATGGCTGTAAACACAGGCACAGTGACATAAATACTGAAGAACAGCAGACTGTACTTACCTGACTAGGAAACTTTCTTTACAATGATAATGGAGAGAAACGTTATAATAACAATAAATCAATGGCTTCACAGTGACTGCCATTGTGAAACTTACTTCCTAGTCATTAGTGTTTTGATTCACAGGTAAATACCTTGCATCAGATGTAAAAGGAATAAAGCCTACCACATCCCTGACTCGTGTTGTGGATTATTACTAGAATGCTATTGCCTTACTGACAAAAAAACATGATTACAGCCAAAACCTGCTGTAGTTTATTTACAAATATCTGTTTTGAACCTTAATCCCTTGTCTGCAGAAATGAATGGATGGATATATTGATTCGGTGCTGTACAGTCTCACTTGAAGAAATTTGACATGGTGAGCAACAAGTCTCAACGTTACTAATGATCAACTCACTGCTACTATATACTGGTTACACATTTGCTATTGTTATATACTGGTGCTGAATTTCTTTAAAATTTGACACAGTAGCATAATTCTATCAAACTCTGCCACACTAGAAAATCTTCATTTTGAATATTTTTTATGGAAGTTGAGTAATTAAAAAGCAACCGTTTAAGAGAGCTTGCCTGTAAATATTTGAAGACCACATTAGCAAGATTGACCGAAAGGTGATGCAACAATGTATTCCTACACTACACAATTGCTGAGCTGGAAACCAGTAAAAGCCCCACTTCCACACAAAAAATACATTATAACCATACTGGACCAAAGTGAAGTAAGTACATGTTTTTCTTTTTGCTACAAGCAGTCTTTTTCTAGGTATTCAAGGAAACATGACAACTCTGAATGTTTGTTCTCCTTATTCCTCAGTCCCAATGGAAATAATGCAAACAATGGTATTAGCAAAGGTCGATTTATTTCAGAGAAGTCGCACAATGGCTAAATGCCAGTGAGAATATCTTATCTATATTACTTGTATATGATATAAAGTAATATGTGTGTCACTTTGGCAGATAAAATGTCACACAGTAACAACTGCAAATAGGAAATACCAATAACTGCATGCTGTACAACATGAAAGTCTATGGCAGAGGTATAATTATCGGTCTGTATAGAGATGTGGGGCTCTGTTCCCATAGGGGTTTGGTAAGCTAGCCAACAGTCTCGCCAATAGTGCGAGATAGCTGTTACCTGCCTTTAGTTATGATGGCTGGAACAGGAGTCTCCACTAGCCATAATCAGGCTTTGTTTGTAACCCATTTTGAAGTTCAGCCTGTGCTAAGCTGATTAGTTGCATCAGATAATATAACATTCAACATAGCCTGTTTAAGGAACTACCATCTCACCTTGCCTCATCTGTACAGGCAATTAAATTGACAGGGAACTTAATATAATGGTCTTATTAGTGAAACCAATGCAGGTCACTCACTCCCACGTCACCTAATATGATCACACTACTTCACAAGATGAGCAGCTCATAAATAAGGGCAAAAGCTCTGTACAAAGTCTAACCACTAGAGTTAAATGATGTGAACTATCTCCAAGCCCATATAAAATGTTAAATAGATAGCTGCTGAAATTTGTATCTTGCAATGGCTTGCTACTCTTCTCTCACTCTTATTTTTGCAAGCTGATAATTAAACAGAATCTAAGCATCTAGAACCTCTATTGGGGGCCTTTTACTTGCTGCCTGCATCAGTTTTAGCACACATACAAATCTGGGCTGGAAAATGCCCCTGAATACACACATCTTGGTCCATTTCATTAAAAAGCTAAAGCAATGCAACATTCCTTCTCTACATTCCTTTGTTGGTTCACAGGTTCAGGCAAGCAAGCTGCTGAAGTTATAAACATGAATCGAACTTCTAGTTTAATCACAGTGACAGTAAACACTGAAGCCAACAAAGTCTCCATAAGCAGTCAACATATCTAAATGGCACTGAAGGTACTGGTGGGGGGATCCAAGTGAGAACATTTCAGTATTATTGGCTTTGGTGCATCTGCTGCAATTTGGTGTATGTTGGGGGGGGAGGCACTCTGATAGCCAGATAATGGCAAGGTCATTAATAACTGATTATGATAGAGCTACTGAGAACTGATGTAAGAATTTATTTTTAATTAAATGAAGTGGGGAAATTGCTTCTGACAGCATAAAAATGGAAGAAGTGACTCTCAGGGAGGTTGCCAAGTAAACAAGGCCACTACTGAGAACTGTGTACTTATATTTAGATATGCACTCTTGCATACTCACATGCTATGTAACTTTGAACAAACTGAGCAGATGTTGGCATGCTTTCCGTGATTGGAAAGTTTCTGCTAAGGACCTTTAAATTTTGTTCCAAATCAAGGGACTGGGAGAAAAGCATTGAAAAAAATATAACAAGAAAAAGATGTTTCACAGGAGACAGTTTAAGGGAAGTTAATTGTTCAAAGTGCCAAAGCTGTACTTCCTGAACTGCTATTTAGTTCATTAAGGGTCTCCTTTTGGGGATGGTCACTAACAAAATCTTTGGGCAGAATTAACTTGTAAATCACTTTGCCTTAGCTGGGAAATGGTTTAGTAAATAATGCATACCTAGACTCTGACTTTGAAGGAATGTTGCACTGGTTGGATGCCTGGATTTATTCTTGTTATTATCTTGGCATAATTTTGAATTTCTTTTCCATATCCACATTTTTGGGTGGTATTCCTAGACAGTGTATACCATGGAGTAGGACTTGTATGCACAGTGAGGCAAGACATCATGTACGGTCCAACTCCATTGCGTAATGACAGTACCCCAAACACCAGTTTCCCATGCTGGTGAACCCCTCATTCATATGTAGCTCAAAAATGGCACCTCACCATTGCATGTACTGGTCTCAGTAGAGTAAACTATGGCTCTCTAACTGTATACAGATGAATGATGAACCATTTGTGGGCAATAGCAATCCCCCTGCCCTGGTATCATATAGCCCAGCACTGTTAAAGCCAAAACCTCTCCCAACACCACCGCTGCATGACAGAAGAATCCATAATTGCAACAGAGTCTTTTACAGTACAGACAAACCTGTTACTACACTCAGCCATGCCCCACCCTCACACCATAATGCTGGTGAGCTCCTGTTAATGTGAGCTTGCATAGTAAGACAATGAACTCCAGTCCACCAAAATACCTTTTATGAATCCCAGGCAGGTATGAATGTGGATGACAATGCATCAGTATAGACAGTATGTTAAGGTATAGCATGCCTTACTAAGTAGTAACGTAGGTTCTTCATAAGGCATAACATACCATCAGAAGCCACTTTTCACTGCATGCTACACAGTGCTGCCTTTCATCCTTGGCACAAACCTTTCTGTGTTGGAGTGAAGCCTTCTAGCTTACCAGTGGGAGTGGTAAGCACTAGGTAGCCCATCTACCACAAGAGGAGTTGTTTCTGGCCCAGAAATTGTAGTTTATTGGCCATTTGGCCAGTTTTTCCATCTCTTTCAACTTTCTGGTTTAAAGCCCATGTTTGCACTTGTTTCCTGCCTTTCCTGTAACTAGTCTAGTCCAGATACAGACCTGCTGTATCCAGGGCTGCCTGTAAGCTTCCGAGTGGTGCCAAAGTCTGCTCTTCAATTTTTCCCTTAGATCTGCTAGTTCTCTCCTCTCCTGCACTTTTACTAGCTTATTAGTCTAGCACTTTACCAGACTTGTTGTAGCAATTATTGTAGCACACGAAAGTGCTACCAGCAATAAAAGTTCTACAAGGAAACAGCTCCAGTACTTATTATTAATGCTCACCTCTCCAGGCATGTCTAAAGGTCAGTTCCCTGTGCTTTTTCCTATTAACCTGGTGAACTTGGGCATCCTGAGGCAATGTAGCAACTGCCTCATGTATACCAACAACCCTCTCTTCTTACCTCCCAACACTCAGACTTGCTAGAGATGCACTTATATATCCAAATTGGGAGCCAAGCACTCTCCAGCCAAGACTGGAATAGCTGGTCAAGAGGAGTAGGTCAATACTTGCACCACACCACATGGAACACATAGCCCTCCAGAACACACACCAGCACTGCCTTCACATAAAAACATAGACAACACACCCACCTTGGTGGAGGCTCTCAATAAAAATCTAACAAAACAGCAGAGACCTCCAAGGCAGAAATCCACTCTACCACCACAACACTAATCACAAGACACACAACTCTCTTAAACCATGTGCCACTCAACCAAAGCCCCTAAGACATAACAGCACACCCAACACACTAGTCATAGATGACTCGATAGTGAGGCACACTGATGTCCCACTCACTAGGTTGAATAAGGAGAAAGTAACAGTCAGATGCCAGGATCTGCCACATAATGCACACACTCAGGTGCCTCAACAACAGGTGCAAATGACTGTCATTGTACATTTGGGTGTGAATGACCTGAGATGTACCTTCCTGGACTACATGAAAAAAAACATGGAGGAGCTCTTGGATTATGTAGCCCAAGTGGGTATGACGCTAGCCCTGAGCAGCATCCTACCATCACCCAGTATGATACCACAGTACAAGCAGAGAATGACTGATTTCAACAATTGGCTAAGTTTCTTGTGGCATTCTAAGGGAATCCAGTATCTGTCTGCCTGGGATGACATGATTGACAGACCTCGATGCTATGCCAGAGATGGCCTGCATCTGTCACCCCTGGGCTTCCGGATACCGGCCAAGGCTCTTGCCACCCCTATAGTGCCTTTTTTAGTTGGTGTTCCAAAGACCAAATTACCAACGTAACAGCTACAAAAAATGCAATCTGAGGGTCATGCTGCTCAATTCTAGAAGTTTAAATCTCAAAATGCACTCACTCGAAATGCTCCTTAAAATGGAGAACACTGACATTTGTGCTGTAACAGAAACCTGGTTCAAGACAGCAGAAAGCACCCCTGCCCTAACAGGCTATAACTCATTCCACACCTTTCAGCCCTAGAACTTGAACTGAAGCTCCAAAGGCAGTGGGGTTTCCATATTCATAAAGGATGTGCACACCTCCAGACTGGTAGCCCAACATAACCATTCAGAGATACTTCAGGTGCAGCTAACATTGGGTAAGACAGCAATTCAGGTCGTAGCCTGCTATAGGTCCCCAACAATGTCCCACAATGTTATTATTGCAATTATATTGATACTAAATGTTATTTTCTCCATCCAGATACTGGAGAATCTTATAAGTTTAAAATAGATGCTGATTGCAATACAGCTAATATAGTTTATTTAGCAGAGCCATTATTGAATCCCCAAATTATGTGGATACTCTACAAAAGGGCCTTACAGAAACAGATGCTTGGTGCCAGAGCCATGGGTTCAAGCTCAATGCCAAGAAATGTATTGTTATCCCCTTTGGGAAAAAACATGTATCCATGAATTACCATATAGGTGGCAGTACACTAAACACAGAAAGTGTGATAAGAGACTTAGGGACACAGGTGGACAGTGGTCTCACCTTCGATAACCACATCGCCACAACAGTCAGGAAATCCTTCTATGTGGCACACCTCATCACGAAGGGCTTTTCATCCAGAAAAAAGGAGGTCATTGTCCCACTGTACTCATCCCTCATTAGACCCATTATAGAATACAACGCCCCATTTGGTATGTACCTCTCAAGACATCTGCAACAACTGGAAAGGCCTCAGAAATACCTCACTAAAAGAATCACAGGCCTAAAGCAGATGCCCTATGCTGACCGCCTTAAAAAACTCCAGCTATACTCTGTCGCATATCGTCTACTCAGAGGCGATCTCTGCTTAACATACAAGGCCATGTCAAACCCAGAGCTGTTGGACATGCTACACTTAAAGAAATCCCAATCCCTCAGAGCTACACGCTCCAGGGATCTAAACCTTGTCATCACAATAAATAAAACATCAACAGCAAATAAGAGAAAGGCAGGACACTGCTGTGCAAACTCCGTTTAATAGATAATAAAAATCCACAGGTTAGCGCTTTCGGGAAAACCCTTCTTCAGACATGATGACCTGTGATGTATTTAATTGAACTGTTAAAAGTTTTTAGATTGTCTGAAGAAGGGTTTTCCCGAAAGTGCTAACCTGTGGATTTTTATTATCTATTAAACGGAGTTTGCACAGCAGTGTCCTGCCTTTCTCTTATTTGCAGTTTTACTTTTTGTCAGGAGGACTTTGGCATTGGTACGGTAACTGTGTTTTTTGGATTTTTGAATAAATAAAACATGCTGGAGGGATAGGTTCCTGACCCAGAGACTCCCCAGACTCTGGAATAGATTGCCCATACATGTCAAGCAGAGTGCCTCTTTGGACCTCTTCAAGAGGAACCTTGACGATTGGATGGGAGAAAGGAAATTCACCCCAGGGATCACGTCAGTCGCCCTGCTAGACATGGGTCCAGGAAAGTAAATAATGTGGGAAGAAATAGCCAGGGAATTGTTATGGCTAGGCTTGTATAGGCCCTAGGGCTGATAGCCTAGTACCAACCTATGAACCTATGAACCTATAAGAATGTGATTTATGTGCATCGTTTTATATAGGGAAAACTAATAGGTCCTTTCGTACCAGGATTAGAGAACATTTGTATGCCATCAAAGTACAATATCATAATAATGCTTTTAGCCAAACATGTCATGATGTTTGGCGAACAACATACATTTAGATTTATGGCTATCGATGCTGTATTACCTATTAGGCAAGGTGATATCAGGAACAGTAAGGAAAAAAGGGAAATGACATGGATTTTAAAATTTAGAGCAAACAGAGGTCATGGGCTTAATGAGAGAGCTTCTCTCAAACCAATTCTGAAAGCCCGTTAATAAGGTTTTTATATATATGTATATATATATATATATATATATATATATATATATATATATATATATATATATAAAACAAGTATAATAACTGATTAGCTATTTTAAGTAAAAATTTAATTTATAAGTATTTGTAGACATATGCGAAAAAAATTTTTTATATATACATATTTTCAAAATGTACTTTATAAGTTTTAATAGATTCCGATGTAATATAACATCAGCAAACTTGTTCACAGCATATATGGTTTTCTTTATATATTTACATTTTATCTAGGTCTATAAAATTAAGAAAATAGATGTTTTAAATGTAAAAATTTTAAGAATTCTGGTAATGATGGTTAACATAGTGTTAATAATTAGTTCACGTCATTATTGCCTAGAGTATATAAAGGGCATGTTAGTAAATGTGTGCTGATTGGTCTAATGAAGCTGTCGTGAAAGCGCTTACCTGTGCATATTAATAAAACTGTTTTTAAGGAAGAAGTATTGTTTATAATCCTGTTTCAGTTGTCGATGCATGGTCGCACACACCAAAGGATATCTATCTGTATTTCGTTTATACTTGTTTATTGGTGTGAAGCATTTACTCTGTTGAGTGTATTATTTTTTTTCATTACTCTATTGACTTTTTATACACTCGCTGGAGACATGGCTGAAGGTTCCGGTATTAATGGTAATCTTGAATTAGATTACAGACCTCCTGAACCAGCTAGAAGAATTAAGATAGCTGCCAAAATACATAACCCAATCGGGTCTATTTTAACAGAGAATCAACCAACAGGACTACATGGAGGAGGCGAAAGCCTACTGCAGAAGTTTAAGGCATGTATCCAGAATGAGGAGAATCCACTATTCCTATATGAAGCTAACTGTGGCAACTTAGCAGTTCCAGAAGACACAGCAGAACTGGAAGAGCTACGCTTAGCTGTGGAGAAGCTGGAAGGTGATTCCTTAAAATTTAAACTGCTCCAGTTACAGCGACAACATTTTGAAGTCTCTGTCAATCGAAGGATAGTGCCAAGGGGCCTAAGAATTTTGAGATGCCCACATATGGGGATTTATATCTGGAACTTCTAGCCATTTGGCAAAAACTGAATTTAGAGGTGAGCTTTAATTATATTAATTTACTTATTGACTTCTTCAAACCAGAAGAAGAGAAACTTAAAGTTTCTATTTTAAATCAACAGGAAGCTCTATATGATCGTTTTTCGTCTATTAGACCGTGCTTTAAGTACTGTGTTAGATGGTGTCCTGGTTTATGAAAGGCACCTATTGCAACAAAAACGCAACAAAATTGATAGAGATACCAGAGATTTTAAGGAAGGCCATGTCTTCACCTGGCCTAGATTTAATCGAGAAACGGGACAAAATAATCATGGGAGAATTAATGCTGCTTTTTTACACAACAGAAGGCAAATGGGTAATGTGAATGTAGCACAGAATGTTGCATCTGCTCCCTTTCAGACATCTGATATCTCTAACTGGTCTGGCTGTTAACAATGATGTCAACCACTCTAACAATATAGACAGATGGATGTGACTTCTGGTGCTAATATTCTAGCAGATAAAATGAATGAAAATTCGCATGTCCACACACTTCCTATTTTGGTCATGCACGATGATCGTTCTCTAGTAAGGATGGCAATAGTGACATGTTGACTAATCAACAAACAGGCCTAAAATTCCTGTTTATAAGAATCCTATGGGTTTTCCACAATTTCCCCTTCCCATATCCATGGAGAAAGGGACAAAGAGACCGCTCTGCCAGTCATGGCAGGACAAAGCGAAAACATTCAATAGAGAGACAGTCCAATCAGACTCTCAAGAGCATGTGGCAACAGACAGAGACAACCTAATTTTGAACATTTCAAGAAGGACACTAGATAGTGATGAAATGTTTTAAATAAAGGCTTGAGTTTTATTCCAAGTGCCAACAATTTGGCAGATGTACTAATTGATATTAAAATGTTTGAGAAATGTATTACAGCTTGAATTTGGTATGTGATCTAATGAAAAGAAACCTTGTTTTAGGAAACCGAGCACTTATATACCCAATAACCATCTATTGATAGATGTGTTCTATAGAATGGTGGAGGATTATTTACATGAGTACTATAGTGTTAGTAAACCAGATAAATGTTAAAATAGATATAACAATCTTACATTTAGAGATAGAACAGCTCTATCTAGGTTACGGGATGATTCCACCATAGTAATTAGACCAGCAGATAAAGGTGGTCCCATTGTAGTGATGGACTACGAAGGGTATAATGAAGCTATGCTTAAGTTAAGTGATGATAAATACTATAAATTGATAAATAGTGATAAAGTGGAAGAAATCAATACTATAAATTGATAAATAGTGATAAAGTGGAAGAAATCAAATATCAGTTATATAATTTAATTGCCGACTTAATTAAAAGTTTTGACATCACTTCAGATTTAGGTGATTATCTGCTGGTGGAATTTCCCATGATTCCTGCCATACAAGGTTTACCTAAGGTCCATAAGGACAGTCTCAATCCAATGAGACCTATTGTCTCAGGTAAAGGATGGTGCACTGAACCATTTTCAGTGTACGTAGAGAAAGTCTTAAGACCAGTATTAGACAGGAACATCACCGTGCTTAAGGATACCAATGTTTGTTGGATCTACATAGTTTTATGAATGTTCATCTGCTAAATCTAGATATTCTATTTGTCACCTTATATGTACAGTCATTATTTACAGTCATACCCAATAATTTGGGCATAGACTCAGAATATTTAATCAAGCAGGGTGACATTGATTATAAATGTATAGATTTGGTTTGTCTCTTCCTGGAAGTCATTTTAGAAAATAACATCTTTGTGTTTGAACAGAACTTCTATATTCAATGTGATGGTGTAGCTATGGGCACTTCTTATGCCAATAGCTACGCCAACATGGCATTGGCTCTTTGGGAGGAAAATTGTCTCTTTAATTATGATATTTACAAACAACATGTTTTATTTTATCGTCGTTTTGTAGACTACGTCTTCCTCCTTTGGAATGGGAGGGTGGAAGAATTGGAGAGATTTGTATTTGATATCAATGGAATGACAAGTTTTTTGAAATTTACATACAATTATTCCAATGTATATATAGAATATTTAGATGTGTATATCAATACAGGTGTCTATAGAAAGCAATGCCATAGAAACAATTTTATTACACAGACGAAATATGCACCCCAATACATTTTTAAAATCATAATAAGGGGACAAGGCATGAGAATTTCTTGTTTAAATGCCACTGATATGGGTTATCATGAGGCCTTGACTGATTTTAAGAATAGATTGCTAAATCGAGGCTATAAAGAAGCGGAAATAGATAATAGCCTGGTAGACATGGATATATTGAGGGAAGATAGAGCTGCACCTTATTTTTCTACTAGAAGTGAGCATGATAGTACAGTAAGACAAGATATCAAGAGCATAAATATACCGATGTATTATACAAATGACGACAAAGTTATTTTTGATATAATTAACAAGCACTGGAAGATGCTCACTAATAATGAGTTCAAGGAGATAGTGGGTGATAAACCATCTTTTAGATATAAAAATAGACCCGACCTTAAAAAATGACTGTCATAATATAAGTAGATATACTTCAAACAATATCTCGAAAACCAGTCCATGTGGACATTGTAATTATTGCAATTATATTGATACTAAAGGTTATTTTCTCCATCCAGATACTGGAGAATCTTATAAGTTTAAAATAGATGCTGATTGCAATACAGGGAATATAGTTTATTTAGCAGAATGTGATTTATGTGCATCGTTTTATATAGGGAAAACTAATAGGTCCTTTCGTACCAGGATTAGAGAACATTTGTATGCCATCAAATTACAATATCATAATAATGCTTTAGCTAAACATGTCATGACTGGCTAACATACATTTAGATTTATGGCTATAGATGCTGTATTACCTATTATTAGGCAAGGTGATATCGGGAACATAAGCGATATTAAACAATTTCTTATTGATCTGTATGAACACATGACTAATTTCAGTGAGATTAGAGACTTTATATTTGTTACACTAGATGTTCAATCACTTTTTACTAGCATCCCAAATTCTTTAGGCATTGTATACATGATTATTTGCTAAACAATAGTGAATATGACATAGTTAGGATAGATTTGATATGTCAGTTCTTGGAGATTGTATTGGAAAACAATGTGTTCATATTTAATGAACAGATGTACATTCAAAATGAATCTTGTGCCAATAGCTACCCCAACATGTTCCTGGCTCCCTGGGAAAGTACTGTTCTGTGTAAAACAGTTTATCGACATTTCGTGGATTATCTCTTTCTACTGTGGGCAGGAAGCAAAGAACAACTTTCAGATTTTCTTGACATGAATAATCTAGCTAGCTTCTTGAAGTTTACCATGTTTTTTTTTCTGATGTGAGAATACAATATTTAGAGCTATATGTGGAGAGACTACCAAATGGCCTGATAAATACAGGAGTCTTCAGTAAACTCTGTTATAGGAATTCCCTTCTAGCTAGAATGAGTATGCACCCAGGGTATGTCTTTAAGAATTTAGTCAAAGGTCAAGGTGTTAGAGCAGGGGTGGGCAAACTTTTTGATTCGTGGGCCACATTGAGTTCTAACATTTGACAAAGGGGCCGGAACAGGAGCAGATAGATGGCATGCTTTGAAAACATCACCTCATTGGGGGAAAAATACACATCTTGGGATATGGAGAAAACGTGCTTTAATTTCCAATGAAAATGAAGAAAAGCATTACAATAAAATCTCTGACTTCGAAATGAGTCTTTAAACACTGAAAATCAAATAAATGACCATTTTATTTTAAAGCACTGAAAGTTCTGTTATCCTTCAGGATATCACCATCACTCTCCTCCTGACTGTCTTTTTTTTCAAAAACGGTAGGAGATGCAGATGCACTTGTCCTGTTCCTTTTATTCAATTTGTTTCCCCGGTGCCAAAAGTCAACAACGACCAGTGCAAGGACGAAACAGTTGCAGCAAGTCAGTCTGTGAAGCATTATATTTGATCTGCGTGCACTGTTTATTTTAACAACGTGCGTATCACGGAGACACACACATTTTAATGGGAGCAGTGTTGTTGGTCTCCTTTTTTAGCCAGCGCATCAAAGTCTGGAGTTAGTTTTGTTGCTGCGATTCTCAGGATGGATCTGAGGTGTAGGTCTGTTAACTTGGATCTGTGGCTGGCTTTGTTGATGTTCATGACGCTGAAGGTCTGTTCACACACGAAGGTAGAGCCGAACAAAGCCAACATCATCTGCGCTTTTCGCCTTAGATTTGGAAACGCGGCATCATTGAGTGAAGCATAGAAGTCATTTAGTTTCAGAGAGTTGAACTTCTCTTTTAAGGCAGGGTCGGACTGAAGGTCGATCAGTTCGAGCTGAAGCTCCTCTGGAGCTGTTTCGGGGTCTTGTGACAGAGGAAAGGCAACCAATTGAAGTGACTTGTCAATTTTGTCGAAATCCAAAAACCGACAGCAGAATTCTCCGTGCAGTGCATCCAGTGACTCACTGTATTTCTTTACTTTTGCTCCGGCCTCTTTCAGCGTGGCTAGTCTAGGAAAATGAGTGAATGACTTGTTCAAAATCTGCCTGGAGAATAAAGCCAGCTTGGATTTGAAGGCTTTCACGTTTGTGTACATGTCATGCACAAACTGCTCCTTCCCCTGCAGTTTCACGTTGAGCTCATTCAAGTGTGAAAAATACGTCCATAGCAAACGCAAAGTCACACATCCAGCTCTTGTTGCTCAGCTCAGGAAATTCATCAGTCTTCCCCTGCCGCTCCAAAAACACGCCAATCTCCTCTTTGAGCTCCCACACTCGTTGAAACACTTTGCCCAAACTCAACCAGCGGACACGGGAGTGATAAAGCAGGTCCTGGTGATCCGCATCAGTTTCCTCCAGGAACGCAATGAACTGACTGTGCTGAAGTCCCCGTGCGCGTATGAAGTTGACGAGTTTCACCACAGGATTCACAACATGATTCAGCTGCAACACCGATTTACATAGAGATTCCTGGTGGATGATGCAGTGGAGGAAAATGACATCCTGGTCAGGGTTTTCATCTTTCACTTTATTCTGGATTCTCCTCAGCAGGCCAATGTTTTTTCCCGTTAAATTCGGAGATCCATCTGTGGTGACATTAACAAGCTTACTCCAGGGAAGCTTCATGTTTTCGATGGCAGGAGACACCCGTTCAAACAAGTCCTCTCCCCGTGTTTGTCCTTTCAGAGACTCCATTGTCAAAAACTCCTCCGTTATTTCAAAAGTTTCGTTGATTCCTCGGATAAAAATGAGGAGCTGAGCAGTGTCTTTGACATCGTTGCTTTCATCCAGTGCTAAAGAATAAAAAGTGAATGACTTCGCCTTTTTGTTTAATCTGCTGGTGATATCTTCATCTATTAGTTCCACACGGCAGTCACTGTCCGCCGTGATAAACTGATTTTCTCAAATTTGTCTTTGGTCTCTGGGCACAAAATACCTGCTGTCTCTACCATACATTCTTTTAAAAACTCGCCCTCAGACAGTGGTTTGCTGGCCTTTGCTATTTTGAATGAAAGCATAAAACTGGCCTTGGTACTTGACTCTTGAATGGCAGTTTGACGGTGAAAAAAACTTTGCTGAGCCTTCAAATTAGCTGCCACCTTCTCAGCAGCAGCTTCCCGTTCTTTTGTTGAGAGCTTGCTAGCATAATTAGCGTGCTTTGTGGCAAAGTGACGGCTAATATTATACTCTTTAAAAACTGTCACAGTTTCTTGGCATATCAGGCAAACAGCAGATGATCGGTGTTCAGTGAAAAAATGTTTAGTTGTCCACTCCTTATTGAACACTCGACATTCTCTGTCCACTTTCCTTTTCTTGGGTCCGCTCATCTTCATAGAGGGGCGGTGGGTCAAAGGGTAAAGTGCAAACGTGTAGTAATAGGCCTACGCTTCACCTCAACAAGGCCAATATATCTAGAGTGCGCCATCTAGTGAGGAAACATCAGAATTGCAGGGGAAATAAAACATTAACAAGGTTAATTTATTAAATTTTTTCAAGTTTGGCGGGCCGAATCAAAACGTTTAATGGGCCGCATGTGGCCCCCGGGCCATAGTTTGCCCATGCCTGGTATGAGGAATGCTCAAGCTAGAGTATGCTGTGGGGCAGCAGGTAATGGTTCTCATTCCTGTCAGACACAATAAGCTGCAAGCAGCTTGGGAGTGATCCTACAAGGTGGTAAGAAAGATAAGTGATGTTAACTACATGGTAGAACTGCTAGGCAGGAAGCAGGAGCACAAATTGTACCATGTTAACATGATGAAACCTTACCATAAAAGGGAGCCCCCTGTGCTGAACATCTGCAGTGGATTGCAGAAGGAGTCTGAGGGAGATTTGGTGAATGATCTCAGTGAGGTTCGGACTGACACCTCAGCTGAAGGGGTAGCAATGTTCCAGTAGCTATCTCCTACCCAGGTTCGAGAAATCCGAGCAGTGTTACAGGAGTTTGGGGACATGTTCACTGGGAAACCAGGGTGCACCCACCTGGTGCAGCACCAGGTGGATACAGGACCCCAAAGGCCTATTAGGCAGGCCCCTTATAGGGTGACAGAGAGTGAAACAGACTCTGAGGCAGGCGATACAGGAGATGTTGGAACTAGGGGTAGTTCAGGAGTCCAACAGTCCCTGGACCTTTCCAGTGGTGCAGGTGCCAAAGGAGGATGGCAGCACCAGGTTCTGTGTGGACTACAGGAAATGAAATAGTCAGATGTTTACCCCATGCCTAGAACAGATGAGGCCTGTAAGCAGCTGGGTGGGGCTAAGTATCTTACAACTATTGATCTTATAAGGGTTACTGACAGGTGCCTTTGACTCCCAGTGTTAGAGAAGCTAGCCTTTTTGACTCCTTTTGGCTCATATGAGTTCACAAAGATGCCCTTTGGGATGAAAAATGCCCCAGCCACTTTCCAGAGGCTGGTAGATCATATCCTAGCAGGAGGGTTTGCCCTTGCTTATCTAGATATTACCATCTACAGCCATTCCTGGCAAGAGTACCTTCAACATGTCAGGGAGGTGCTGGGCAGGCTACAGAGGGCCGGATTGACCATTAAGCCCAGCAAATGTCAGGTGGGTATGGCAGAGGTCTCCTACCTGGGACATAGAGTAGGGAGTGGTAAGATCAGGCCAGAACCTGTCAAAATGGAAACCATTCAGGCATGGCGTGCATCTGTTGCCAAAAAGCAGGTGAGGGCATTCTTAGGGACAGCAGGGTACTATAGAAAGATCATCCCCAGTTATAGTACCATAGCTGCTCCCCTCACAGACCTGACAAGAAAAAACAAGCCAGATAAGGTAGTGTGTACCACAGCATGTGAGCAAAAAGCATTTCAGAAGCTTAAAGAAGCTTTGGGATGACCCCCTGTGTTAGCCAGTCCAGATTACAGCAAATTTGCTGTGCAGGTGGATGTTTCAAACCATGGGGTGGGGGCTGTACTTAGCCAGGTTTCTTCAGAGGGATAAGAGCACCCAGTGGTTTATCTCAGTCATAGGCTCCAACCCAGGGAGGAATGCTATGCAGCTGTAGAAAAGGAATGTATAGCCATAGTGTGGACCCTGCAGAAACTTCAGCCTGATCTGTATGGAAGAATATTCACTGTAGTGACAGATCACAACCCCCTAACATGGTTACACAAAGCCAACCAGCAAAATGCCAAGTTGCTAAGATGGAGCCTATGGTTGAAAGTATATATGTCAGTGCAGCACCCCAGTGGGATTACCAATGCAGATGGTCTCTCAATACAGGGAATGGGGTAAGGTATAGACCTAACCCTCTCAAGCAACATTTCTCAAGGGTCACTTGAAAAACTAGCTTGAGTTCTCCGGGGGGGGGGATGTGTGAAGATAGGTAAAGTCTGCCAGCCTAGCCAGATAGAATTTTGTAGATAATTCTGTCATTTGTAAATATTAACATAAGCCACAGGCTTGTTCTCTTAAATGTGAAAAGGCTGCATTGGATATTGAACTGCAAAAATGTAACGGTGCACTCTGTGTTAAGAAAGACAAGTCAAGGATTTTATGACTGTCTTTGATGTCAAAGTTCAGCCGATATGTCTAGGAGGAGGCATCCTGCCTATTATTTTAAGACTAGAGTTAATGGCTACAATTTGCATGTATACATGTCCTTTATTACTCTGGTTTCTGACCAGGTATAAAGAATGTAAATGTAGTTTTTGTTAGCCTGGAAACACCAGAGAAGTGTGAAGAATGATGTCATGTGAAGCAGCACTGTGTTATCAATTTAAAGAGCGAGAATCTCAGAGCTCTGAGCATTTTGTCTTGAGAACATCCAACATCACCAGCACTGTCTTGGTCTAGATGTAAGTTTATTTTAGAACCATGTTTTCTCTTAGATATAGCTAGGAAATAGCAAGATTAGACTAGTTTGTTTTTCTGTGATGTCAGAACTTTTCTACAGTATTACTTATTTCAATGTGATCTCTGAACTCTTGACTAGCACTGTGTGGTAAGAAGTATTGTCTTGTGTTTTTATTATTTATTATTAAATAGTTTGAAACCTTTCAACTGTGGTTGTTTTGTGTAGAGATGATTTAAGCTCCAAGAGTACATTGCATGTATATAGTGATGCGGTACCAAGTCAACCATTTGGATAATAATATTGCACAGTAATTTGACACCCTTTTAAGAGACTTTGAGTAGCTGATAAATATTAGTGGGTGGTAGCAGCTGGTACTACCTTTTAGACTGGGCAGAAAAGGGGCACAGCTGGAGAATCTGTGCCAGCCTTCCCCAGGAGTGTGTGTGGTTGTATAAACTCTTAAAGCATGTATGTGTGTCAGCTACTTTGGCAGGGACACAAAGCACTGGTTGGACAGAGAGGGTGCTGGAAGTTTTAGCTTGCCCACTAGGCTGAGATCTGGACCCTATAGCTGTGCCAGTGGAGAGCCCTATTGGGTATCTGGAGAGAAAGGGAGAAACCAGTCCCAGACTGATTGTGATCTCTATGTGTGTATTTATTATCTTTTCCCTATATGAACTCCCCTCACTGGTGTTAGTGGTAAGGATTGAGGCTCCTTGATTGCTGGGACAGTGCACGGGCATCACATATACTTTGCAATTAGTACTGAGAATCTGGTGTCTTGTCATTGTCTCAGTGCAAATTTAGCATTAAGTCATGGAAATAAAAGACAAAACATGGACATGAAGACACCTCTGTAGTTCCTCTGTCTGATTATAATCCAGAATACCAAACAGAAACCAGTTACAGGGATATTTTTGGACTAGTGTATTCCATGCACACAACGTCCTAGTTTATTGGTGGCTCTGAGTCCCTGCATTTGCATTACTTAATTGCATCCTACACAGAAGATTAGATCTTCTCCAATAAAGTTTTACCAGTGTGGAAAGAATAGTCTGGGCCTTCCAATTATAAGCTGCATTGTGATACAAACATGACTCTATGGTTCTTACACCATACAGGAAGTAGTCTGGGGGAGCTTAATAGCTCATAAACATGCAAGAACCTTATCAAGTATTGATTTTAGCAGATCAGGTTCATATGTAAACACTAGGCAGTCAGTTTGCAGATTATTACAAGCCTAGTCATTACCTTGTTTCTGTGAGGTAAACCGTTAACCATTATGCCGACTTTCCCAAGACTGAAGAGGAATGAGTAACATGCAGAGGACATGATGCCAAACCTGGAATCTGAAGCTGTATAAAGATTTAAAGAAACTTTATTTCATTTAGGACCACACAAGTGTAGCCTAAACGAAATTACAAATGTCATTTCATGAGAGAAATGCAGTGCAAATAACGTAGATACAGCGGTTTCAAAGAGTAACATAAGAAAGAAAACCTGTATGACATGCAAGAGGTAGTTCATATTACATAAACGCATTCAATACCCATTATCCAGTGATAAATAATAAATACCCACCACCAAACCCCTTCAGCGTTAAGATAGAGAATAAATACAGACTGGTGAATAGCAGCTGTTTAGTTACCATATTGCACTTGTTAACCTTAAACGTGTCACGTGACTCAGTATAGTCATCATATTGCATAATAGTAATTCTGGCAGTAATTGCTCAGAGCAGCAGGATTAAATGCAAAAAAGCACTCTGTCTCATGTATTACCTATTCTCCAGTTTACCAAGTCTACCTATAGATGCGCTATACAACAGCAGAAATGCTGTACAAAAGTACCATACAATAAAGGTTAGCTGCAATAGCATTTTTGTATGACTCGGTCCACATAATCTTTGATGGAAATGTTGAGGTATTTGAGGAGAGCCTAATAGAAAATGTATTTAGCGTGTGTACTGTAATTGTGCATATAAATCTTTAAGTAGCAGCTGGAGTTAGTGAACTTGATAACTTCCTGGAGTTTACCTCATGATCAGTAATGGTATCTATCAGCCTGATGATCATCTGGAGAATTTCTTATGAAATAGTGACAGGCGATAACTAGGCTTTGGTTTTAATCCTATAATTTGAATTTGTAGTCACCATGCAAACACTCATCCAAACAAATTATCTTAAATTGCCTCTGAAATATGTGTTAACGGCTAACAGACTCACCTGCCACATGAAAAACATGAATAGTTGAATATTTATCAGGGAGATGGTTGAAATTTACAAAATTTAAATTGGAATGGCAGATTTCTTGGAATATGGCCATTTCTGAAATTTAAAATTATGAAAAACCTTGCCTTAAAGAATCTAGTATAAAGCTTCAAACTGTGCAGTAGAGTAATCACCAGTGAATAATGCTCAGAAGAGTGACTGTGTGAATATTTATGATAAGATTATTTACTACACGTTTTCTTTGTGTGTGAGGAGGTTAACAGTTGTTAGCAATTATGTATTTTTTAAATATGGAAAGTATAACCTCTCCCTAATGAAATTGAAAGGCAAGTGGAGTTGTAAATGGTAAAAACACTAGCAGGCTAGGCTAACAGAGATGTTCTCATTAAAAAATACTGCAGCACTGTTTGGGTATATGTACACGGAATTTTTACATACTTGGAAAGGAAGTACCTTAATTTGATCACCTGAAGCCTTAGTTATGACCTTTGTGAGCCCTGGTTCACCACCAAACTTACATAAACCTGACACCAATGGCATGTAGGTATTCACTGTGTTTTTGTGTAAGAACCCACTGGTGAGAAAAAATTGACAGCACTGTATAGTTACTTCAAAACATGAATGCATTAAACTTTACTATGGATACACATTATTGAGATGGTGTACTTTCTACTGATGAACTGTGTTGTTTGGAATGACTTGGCTACATAATGACAAATGGTTAGGACAAAAGGCCTGCATCACTCACCGTAGCAGATATATAATGGCAAAACCTACTGACAAACTTTTTGCAAACATTTTATTAATGCGAGACCCTTTTGTTGATGTTCCTGAGCAGGAACAAAGATAGGATATGGCTATTTAAGTCATGGCATGACTACATGCTTCCCCAAGTAACAGCTGCTTTCTGACCAAATTTCATATTAATCATTTGCAAAGCCATGCCTTGTTCAACCAACACTCAAAAGGAAATAACATAATGTAGTATAGTGTGTATTTCAGTTGGTAGGATTCTTGCTTTCCATTTTGTGCACTGTATTGTTCTGCTTGTTTGAACTGGTAGGTATAAACATGCAATCCATAAAGCATATTAAGTTTAAAAAAGGAAACCTAACATTTTAGGCATGGAAAATGCATTGTTGATGGTCTGACGACAAATGTAATGAGTGACTGAATGATGATGCTTTTGAAAATAAAAAGTAATTTATGAAGTTCCATTCATTCAAGGGTTACAAGTAAACCAGAGCATATCATGGCAAGCTACGGACTTAAGGCAGGAACCATTCTTGGATGGGAAGCCAATCCATCACATGGCATGGGCACATTCACATGTACACTGCACACATCTAGATGCAACTTGGAATGTCATCACTTCACCTGTCTGCATGCCATTTGGATATAGCAAGAAACCAAATTTGTGATTAAAAGCCCAAGTGGACACAAAGGATATGTAGAATATATATATATATATATATATATATATATATATATATATATATATTTTTTTTTATATATATATATTTATATATATATTTATATATATATATATATATATATATATATATATATATTTATATATATATATATATTTTATATATATATTTTTATATATTTTTATATATATCTATATTTTATATATATATATATTTTTTTTATATATATATTTTTTTATATATTTATATTTTTATATGTTTATATATATATTATATATATATATATATATATATATATATATATATATATATATATATATATTTATATATATTTTTATATATATATATTTATATATATATATATATTTATATATATATATATATATATATATATATTTTTTTTTTTTTTTTTTAATAATATATATATATATTTTTTTTTTATATAGGTTCATAGGTTCATAGGTTCATACTAGGCTATCTGCCCTAGGGCATTTATAAGCCTAGCCAGAGTGTGCATGGCTTTCACCACCCATTTTAAATTAATTTTGCTATGCCCTTTTTCGAGGTTAGTATACTGTGCCTCTGTCTAACAGTGACACAGAAGTGATACCGGGTAAACCACGATCTCCCATCCACTCATCAAGATTCCTCTTGAAGAGAGTCAATGAGGGACTCTGCCTAACCTGGACTGGGATTTTATTCCAGAGTGAAGGGAGCCTCTGGGTTATGAATCTGTCCCTCCAGCATGTCCTATTTATTTCAGTGCTGAGGTTTAAGTCCCTCGAGCTCGTAGCTCGATGGGATTTGGATTTTCTGAGGTGCAGCATCTCCATTAATTCTGGGTTGGACATGGCTTTATATGTCAGGCACAGATCGCCTCTGAGCAGGCAGTATGCCACTGAGTAGAGCTGGAGTTTCTTTAACCGGGCAGCATACGGCATCTGTTTGAACCCCTTGATCCTCTTGGTGAGGTACTTTTGGGGTCTTTCTAGTTGCTGCAGGTGTCTGGTAAGGTACATCCCAAAAGGGGCATTGTACTCAATTATGGGCCTGATGAGGGATGAGTAAAGAGGCACGATGACCTCACCTGATCTAGATGTGAATCCCTTCATGATTAGGTGGGCTATATAAAATGTTTTTCTAACCACTTTGGCCACGTGGTTGTCAAATGAGAGATTGCTATCAACTTGGGTCCCCAGGTCCCTAATTACTTCTTCTGTACTTAATGGATTACCACCTATGTGGTAATTTGTGGGCACTTTGTTTTGCCAAAGGGGATGACTATACACTTTTTGGCGTTTAGCTTGAGGGCATGGCTCTGGCACCAGTTGTCTGTTTCTATGAGGCCCTTTTGGAGGATGCTTGTGTCGGCTGGAGAGTCTATTATGGCGCCCAGTTTGCAGTCATCTGCGAACTTGGTCAGCCACAGTCCTTCCATGTTGGCCTGTACCTCCGAGAAATATATACCGAACAAGAGAGGTCCCAAGACTGAGCCTTGTGAGACGCCACTTGTAACTGGTTTGGAGTCTGACATGGCTCCAGCTATTCTAACCATGTGGGTTCTGTCCTTGAGCCAGTTTGCAACCCATCTAGTGACATAGGGGTTTATATTTAAGCTGGTGAGCTTATCTATAATGCCCGAGTGGGGTATTGTATCGAAGGCTTTTGCGAGGTCCAGGTAGGCTATGTGGACCACCTTCCCCTTGTCAATGGCCTTGGTGACTGTTTCAAAGAAATCGACCAGGTTTAAGAGGCAGGATCTGCCCTTAACAAAGCCGAACTGGGTAGGATTCAGTGTCTGTAGGTCCCCAATATCTTTATTTATAAGGTCCATGATGATCCTTTCCATAGCTTTGCAGACCAAGCTAGTGAGACTTATGGGGCGATAGTTTCCAGGATCCGTTGAGGCACCACCTTTGTGGAGAGGGTCCATTGTTGCTGTACGTCACTCTTTGGGTACATATCCTGTAATAAGGCTGAGATTGAACAGTAGTTTTAGGTTTGGGTTTAGCTCTTCTTGGAGTTCATGTAGGACGCAGCCCGGGACACCGTCTGGTCCCATTGATGCTGTGTTTCTTGCTTTGGAGAGGGCAGCTCTTACCTGAGCATCTGAGATGTCAGGGGGGCAGCACTCTGCTGGGATAGATATTAGCCCTTTTGGTAGGGAGGGGGGGAGAAGTTTGTGCTGAACCTGTCAGCTAGGATGTTGGCAATGTCTGTGGGTTCGGTGTATTTTTTGTCATTTTGGACTAATTCTGAGCATATCTGGGAATTCCCACCCAGGTTCCTAACATAACTAAAGAAAGCCTTGTGATTATCCTTAGTGTCCTGTGCAATTTTTCTCTCGAAGCTGGCCTTAGACGATTTTATGAGTGCCTGTAGTTTTTTGCTAATACTGATCAGAGATGCCTTCCCTTTTTGGGATTTTGCTCTGTCATGTAGTAGCTTCCTCCTTCTATTATATAGTTTGTTTATGGCTGGGGTCCACCAGACAGGACATCTGCCTTTGGAGGATTGGGTCTTGGTTTTATTTGGGATTGCATGATCCATGCATTCCTGAAGGTGTTCATAGAATGCGTTTATAAAAGATTTTGTGGTCTGGGCCGTATTATCCACAGGCCCGAGGGCTTTGAAGGATTCCACCTCGGTTTTGAGGAGTGTGAAATTTGCTTTAGAGAAGTTTTTCACTGTGGTTTTCTGGGCATGGGGTGGGGTCGGGATGTGAATATCCAGTGAGATTAGTTTTTATATTTATATATTTATATATGTGGCCAGTACTGGTTGTGTACTATATGTGATAACAATCTCCCATATTCTCCATTATATATAATATATATATATTTATATATATATATATATATATATATATATATATATTTTTTTTTATATATATATATATTTAATAATAAATATATATATATATATATTTAACATTAAATAAATATATATATATATATATATATATATATATATATATTCTATATATATATATATATATATATATATATATATATATATATATATATATATATATATATATATATATATATATATATATATTTACCTATATATATATATATATATATATATATATATATATATATATATGTGTGTGTGTGTATAAAACTGGGAAGATCCAACTGGACTAGGTCCATCTTCAGTGGATGCCCCAGGGAAAAAGTTCCACAATTAACATATAGTAAAGTAGTTATGACACAGGTAATGCAGACATGAAAAAAAGGTCAATTATAAATACACACATACAAATAATCACAATGGTTCAACTGTGATTGGTAAAGGACCAAGACTTTTGATAGAGTTATATAAAGTACAAATGACCTGACAGAGGAAATGCTATTTTTTGAATAGCAGTTGCATACAATTTGCATTTTACATTTTGCTTCTATTAAGGAACAGAGAAGGAAAATATAACCTGAGCATCCAGATTATAAGGGGGAAGATAGATCTATGAGAAAGTAAGAGCCTATAGTTTGAGTTCTAAAGAAAGGATACAGTGGATATAAAAAGTTTACACACCGCTGTTAAAATGCCAGGTTTTTGTGATAAAAAATGAGACCACAATAAATCATTTCAAAAATTTGCCCACCTTTGATGTAACCTATGACCTGTACATTTCAGTTGAAAAACAAACACATCTGTTAGGGGAAAAATATAAAAAATAAAAAACCTACAATATGCTGGTTGCATAAGTGTGCATACCTTTAAACTAATACTTTGTTATGTGAACACCCTTAAACTAATACTTTATTGAAGCATCTTTTGATTTAATTACCGCAGTCAGTCTTCTTGGGTACACACCTGCCATCAATTAAAGAGACTCTGATTAACTTCAAATAAAGTTCAGCTGTCCTAGTAGGATTTTCCTGACATTTACTCAGTTTCCTGCTACAACAAAAGCCATGGTTCGCAAAGCACTTATAAAGCATCAAAGACATCTCATTGTTGAAAGGTATCAGTCAGGAGAAGGGTACAAAAACATTTCCACAGCATGGGATATGCCATGGAACACTGACGACAGTCATCAAAAAGTGGAGAAAATATGGGACAACAGTGATGTTGCAAAGAACTGGATGACCCTCCAAAATTGCTGAAAAGACCACATGAAAACTGGTCAGGGAGACTGCCAAGAGACCTACAACAACACTGAAGGAGCTGCAGGAATTTCTGGCCAGTACTGGTTGTGTACTATATGTGATAACAATCTCCCATATTCTCCATATGTCTGAACTCTGGGGTAGGGCTGCAAGACTGAAGCCTTTTCTTAAACAGAAAAACACCCAGGCCCAGCTAAAATTTGTAAAACAATACATCAGGTCTCCGAAAAGCATGTGGGAAAATGTGATATGGTCTGATGAAACCAAGGTTGAACTTTTTGGCCACAATTTTAAAAGGTACGTTTGGCACAAAAACTTTGCATCACCAAAAGAACACCATCCCCATGGTGAAGCATGGTGGTGACAGTATCATGCTTTGGGGTTGTTTTTCTTCAGCTGGAACTGGGGCTTTAGTCAAGGTGGAGGGAATTATGAACAGTTCCAAGCAACAGTCACTTTTGACCCAAAACCTTCAGGTGTCAGCTAGAAAGTTGAAGATGAAGAGGAATTTCACCTTTCAGCATGACAATGACCCCAAGCATACATCCAAATCAACAAGAGTGGCTTCACCAGAAGAAACTTTAAAGTTTTGGAATGGCCCAATCAGAGCCCAGATGTAAATCAATAGAAAATTTGTGGTGTGACCTGAAGAGGGCTGTGCACAAGAGATGTCCTCGCAATCTGACAGATTTGGAGCTCTTTTGCAAAGAAGAGTGGGCAAATATTGCCAAGTCAAGATGTTCCATGCTGATAGACTTCTACTCCAGAAGACTGAATGCTGTAATTAAATCAAAAAGTGCTTCAAAGTATTAGTTCAAAAGGTGCTTCAACAAAGTATTAGTTTAAGGGTGTGCACACACAACAAACTATTAGTTTAGGGTGTGCACACTTATGCAGGGGTGGCTTGTGCTATTGGACTGCAGGACTGAAGCCCCCCCCAAACTGTAAAAGAAAAAACAAAAGAAAAAAAGGAAAATGAAATAAAAAAAAGATAGCGAGTCCTGGAACTCCGCACATGCATGCTCGGCGTTCCTGGAACTCAACGCATGTGTGCAGGAATCTGAACTGGTTAAACTGCAGTCTGGATTAGAAAGAAGGCATCAGACTACAAGATGCCCAGAAGTCTATGCAGTTACAACTGCATAGACTGGAAGGGGATCAAACTGCAATGTCTTTAAGCTGGATAGCTGCTCTCGCAATTTTTTGAGTCAACGGAGCTGGGCAGGCACTTGCTGCAGAAAGAGATTTTGAAGCTGACAACCTGACTCCAAATGCAGGTACTGTGTGTCTGTGTCTTTCGGTCTGGGTCTGGGTCTTTGTCTTTGGGTGTGTGTCTGTATGTCTGTGTGTAATGTCCCAGTTAAATATACCTGTTGGCTAGAGAGAAATTGGCTAGAGAATAACTCGGGCTTAAACTCTAAACCTTGGGTGCACATAGCAAGAGCCTGAATTCCCTACCCACCACCACTTGTGAAAACATTTCAGTTTTTGCCTCATATTTTTGTTCTGTTCCTCATAAAATCTGTTTTATTTTGGATTTTGAATTCACTAAATAATGACAGGCATTTGAATTTCAGACTTCATGTTCTTCAGAAAGTACATGGTCACACAACTTTTTATTCTAGCAATTTTCTAAGTTTATAAGATCAATATTTCAAATGTGTCCCTATTTGTGGGGCTGTATTCCCCCATTATTGGCTTTGTCCAGGTTTTTTGTGCTAAGAGATTGAGAGCTATGGTGAGAACTGAATTCACTAAATGATGGCTATTTAAGTTTCAGTCTTCCTATCTTTCAAGAAACAGCTGATTTGGCATAGTGGTATGTTGCTCTGACCTGTAGTGCACATGGTCCTGGATTCAAGATTTGGCAGTGAAATGCATGGTGGTAACATAGCATTTTATACTAGCAACTTTCCAAGATTCTACAATCAATGTTTAAATGTGCCCCTATTTTTTGGTCTTTTGCACCCCCCCCCATACATTTTGGGTTATTCTAGATTTCTTGTGCTGCAAAGTTGACAGATACAGTTGTGTCAAGTGAACTTTACAAGGAGCTGAGAGCTTCAGGGGAATAGTCCTGCTTATGCTGCATCTGCTTGCATTATTAATAGCACAACAGGCAGTGTACTTGCTTATGATGCAGAAGGCTGTGGGTTCTACACCCACAGTATGTAGATGCATTGCTGATACTGTACTGTATTGTACTTTTAAATGGGGTGGATGCTGCAGTCCTGAGAATGTCCTCTTTGGTGAAGATACCTAGTAACTATGAACCTGTTATCAGTTTGCCATCCATTTCCTATTGCAATATTACTAGCCTTTCATTTTTTTAATGTAACATAGGCAATTTATTCCTCAAGGGCAACAGGCACTTTATTTGTAGATGAAACATAAAGGTTTTTCCCTAGCAGCAACCTCTTCATTAGTTACAGATCTCTTTAATGTGGAATTTAGATGACTTTTACTTCTGTAGAGATTGTGCATATTTACTGATGCTGGTGGATTGTAGAAGTTTGAGTAGACTTTTATGATGGAAATGTTCTGAAGTGGGCAGTTTTGGCACTATTGGTGCATGCATTTTGTTTCATTGTTTACTGGAAAAATGTTCAAAACAATAAATTTAAAACACCCACTAAAAACTGTATATTATACAAGGAATATAATTTAATACAATCAGGAAGGTGTATCAAAGAACACATGTATGTTTCATGTGCAAGGGTCCTGTGATTTGAAAACAGCACAAAGTTAATCTTTATCTGCCACTGGCAGATGTTTTTTCTTTGAATGTGAGTTTCAATGCTGTTTCAATGAATGTGAGTTTCAAGGGCAGAGAAGATTTAATGCTAAGTCTATTTTCATTGTGAGACTCCATTGTTTTGTTTAGCAGATGTCTATTAGTGTTTGTGCTGTAAAATGCAAAATAAAACTTTTAAATGAAATCCAAATCATCATAGAAGTAAAGCAAGTATGCATATTAGTGTTTATGGTAAATGGGGCGAAATAGACAAGTAATGGGACATTGGAATGGCTGCAGGGGGAGGCCCCATTCGACCATGATTATGTGAGGGGGAAGAGTGGCAAACTCAAAGATAGCCCCATCTGAACTATACTTCTCAACTGTCCAGATTTTCACAGAATGAATAGATTTTTGCTTCTCATTGTTGGTTTGTTCCTCATAAAATTTGTGATTTTCTGGCAAATCATTTAGGAATGAAGTCACTAAATAATGACAGACATTGAGTTTCAGACTTCATACCCTTCAGAAAAAATGCATGCTAAAGCAAGACCTGTTCTATCAACAATTTTAGTACTGTTATGTTCCCCCAATATATTTGGCCTTGTTCAGATTTCCTGCGTTGAGGTTGAGATGTACATGCAAATAAATTGCTTTATAGAATTAGGTATATCCAAACCTCTCAACTGCCTCCGATTTTTGCTCAAAATGTTGCTCTCCCCCTAATAATCCCTACGCAAAATGGCAATTTTGGAAGAAAATGTGGAGGGTTTACAATTAATAAATTATGATGATCAGAGTTAGGTTACTTTTATTTCAGAAATGCATGTAGATTCTCTTATTTTGTCAGCTGCTCAAGTTAACAGTACTAATATTTAAAAAAGTGTCCCTTTGACAGGTTCCCTGCTGTACTGTATGGATATTTTATATTTTTGCATCACATTTTTGGTCCGTTTTTCATAAAATTGTGGTTTTCTGGCAAATTAGTGGCAAATCATTAAAGATTGAAGTTAGAAAATAATGATAGACAGTTGAGTTTCAGATTTCATACCCTTCCAAAAATTCACACTAATGCAAGACCTAGTATTCTATTATCTTTCTAAGTTTATAAGAGCAATGTTTAAAAATTGTCCCTATTTTTGGGCCTTTGTCCCACTTCTGTTTATGGGTGTCAGGGCCATCACCATCAGCCAGAGACGTTTCAAATTGTGACATACTTGTTGCACCCCACTCCCCCATGTAGTGTCTGGATGTGTCCAAGCAAGGCAAGGAGCAGTTATGCAGTGTAATTGTGCAGAGATCTCCCCGTACAAGGTAGACACAGATACTACAGTGGCTTTTCATCTGTCCTTGATTTTGCAGAATGTACTGCTTTTCTGTCATATTTTTATACTGTTGATTTATGCTTCTTATTCAGAAAAAGGATTGTTGTTGCAGTGCCTGTTGCTCTGTTTAAGTAGCAGTGCTTTAATGACCATCAGGTAAGCTTGTCTGAGATTGTAAGATGCAATTAAACTTTAATAAGCACACTGTTAAAGAATTACCAACATTGAAAGCCTTTTTGTTGATGCCACACAGAGAATATTTACATAACTAGATAATGTACAAGCCTTAGAATTTGCAATAAAGGACAGGACTACAGTATTTTCAGAAGCTTGTTACATTTGTTGGAGACTTCCAGTCCTGTTTGCAGGCTTTACCCATAAACTAATCAAAATGCCAATCTATCATTTGTTTCTTGTTTGCTGTTCATTTTTTTACTTTGTTTTCCTCATGAAACAAGTAGATAGTTATTGTCAGGCAGCAGGTCTTTTTTGGATAAGAAACATTTTTACAAGTGGGGGTATCACAGAGATTGCTACTTTCAGCATGTTACTTGGTACTTTTATAAAGCTGAATATAAATTATAATTAGCACTGCAGTGCAAGGAGAAGTGGTTTGAGTTGAGTGCTGCTTGTTTTTTTATACTTGATTTTGACTGGCATTCCAGTAATGTATTTAAAAAGTAATTTATTTTTTCATCTTTTCCATCTAGATATTAAGTAAGCTGTTATGTAGCCAATGCATTAAAATATTTTTTTCTTCTAGGTTCATAGATAGGTTCAAAGATTAGTACTAGGCTAACGACCCTTTCGAGCCATTTTAAGCCTAGCCAATTACCCCTTGTGAGACTCAAACCCTGCACCTTGTGTTTGTAAGGCAAACACCTAAACTATTACGCCATTCTCCCAACACTTCATTTTGTCTTGATTGGACTCTCATAATGACAGTTTGGCACCCAGGGCAGCGTATTTAAAGTCCCAGTTGTTGGGGTACTGAGCATAGCTCTGCCCCTTTCTAGTTGACCACACCCCTTCCCATTTCCCCACCCATTCAGCTGACTCCTGCACCCCCCCCCCACTTTGATTTGAAGCCACCAGCTGCCACTGCACTTATGCAACCAGCGTATTGTACGTTTTTTTTGGGGGGGGGTTTCCGCTAACAGATTTGTTTTTCAATTGAATTGTACAGATAATAGGTCACATTAAAAGTGGAAAAAGTTTTGAAACTATTTATTGTGGTCTTATTTTTTTATATCACAAAAACCTGACATTTTAACAGGGGTGTGTAAACTTTTTATATCCACTGCACATATATATATATATATATATATATATATATATATATATATATATATATATATATATATATGTGTGTGTGTGTGTGTGTGTGTGTGTGTAGATGTGATACAAGTGGTGCCTCACTTCATCTAATCACAAGTGGTCAAAAAAGTGAGCTAATCACTTCTGATCTGATGATATTCTTTAGTGCGTTTTACCAATTATACCTCTGTTAAGGAGATAGCCGCAGCGGTAGCATTGTTGCCTCACAGCAAGAGGTTCTCCTGTTCAATTCTCGGCTGGAGTGCCTTCTGTGTGGAGTCTGCATGTCCTTCTCGCGGTCGAGTGGTCTCTGAAAGACATGAGTGAATGGGCGTGCCTTCACTGAAGGTTGTGCATCGGGCTGGCAACTCTGCACCATAAAAATCTACTGCCAATCATTAGCAGACTGGAGTTCCACTGTGGTGACCCCTAACCGGGAAAAGCCGAAAAGGCAAACTACAAACTCTGACAATAAGGAAAGTTTATGATTTTTAGATCACTGGCATGAGTTGTATTAAAGTTTTATTAGTAATACTGCAGTTTGCTTTATGGCATTGTGCTGGATTGTTGAAGTAGTTGGTGGTGTACTTCTAATGTAATGTGATAGTCAAGTTTTTTTTTTTTTTTTTTTTTTTTTTTTTTATTAATGCTGAGTTACATAAATTGTGTTTAGACTAATTGTGTTTAAGTTGTGTTTAGATATTTTGAGTTTTAGATGAAATGACATACACCTCTCTTTATAAATATATATATATATATATATGTGTGTGTGTGTGTGTGTGTGTGTGTGTGTGTGTGTGTGTGTGTGTGTGTGTGTGTGTGTGTGTGTAGGTATATACAAATGTGTGTGCATGTGGATACACACACGTGTGTGTGTGTGTGTGTGTGTGTGTGTGTGTGTGTGTGTGTGTGTGTGTGTGTGTGAGTGTGTATATATATATATATATATATATACACATAGTTAGATTAAAGTATGTGGGATATGGCGTCTGATACATGAAATATTGTTTACTCTAAGATTAGACAATGGGTTGTGGTGACTGATAAAACTATGAGTAATAGCAAAATAATTGAGTCATAAAACTGAGCTCCCTAATCTTACAGTACAAGTTATTTCCTGTGTTACATAAAATAGCCCACCACATACTCTATAGTTATCTATTTTATACTGATTTTTAGTTTGAATCACACAGGTAACTCTAATTCACTTAAAAGGTTAACAGAACTACAACTGTTGCACTGACACACATTTTCTGAATAAAAGAGAAGTATAAAACAACTAATAACTGATCTACTGAAAAAGCTACATATAAACTGAGAATGGGGGCAATGCACTTTTGTCTGAGCCACAGCTCTTTAGACACGAAACACTGCCAAGTGTTTCAATGGGCTGTAGTAATTAGGTCAATTGGCTAAGCTGTGCACTCTGTAGAATTTTAGGTAGTTTCCATGGGTTTTTAATGAATAGGCTGCATTCTGAGTGTTTTTCTGCTCTAGTTGAAAGGTGATTTTGGTATTTTAATAGTGCTGTGAAGTTTATGCTGGGAAATATTAGTTTTATAGTCTTTCTTCAGTAGCTTATCTTTTTTTTTAGTTTAATTATTTTGGTAAGGTGTCTTTCAAAAACAATCACAATTTCCAACTGGTTAATGCTGTTTTTTTTTTTATTTACTAATTTTCTCTAAAGTCAATGTGTTCTAATGGTTTGGGTCGGTCAGGTGTTTATTTTTAAATAATGCAGTGTGTATGTATGTGTTTAGCTAACTGGGGATGACACAGAGTTTTAGAACAGTTTTTCTGGTTCCTTGGAGAGCTGATGACATACACAGAACATGGATAAATTTTGGTGAAAGATATAGGATGCATAAAAATAAAAATACTGTATGTTATGTCCTAAAATGGAATACATAGATTATTTATTTATTACACTCTGATATGCAAGGATGGCATTGTGATAGGAAATCTAAATATCTTATGTATATAGACAGATAAATAGGTGTGTGTGTGTGTAAAAGTTGCTAAGACTTAGGAAACACACACGTTTATTAAAGAGAGCTTTTGTCATATATTACACACACAAGGACTTCATCAGACAATCTTTCATAAAAGGTGTAGGGTGTTTAGACCACCTACGTTTCACTGTATGAAATTATGAACCCATCCCAATGGATACTATGTGTAACTTCACATATTTTAGGTGGGAAGAAGGCATGTGAACAGACAAGGGTATCACTCAATCAACTATCAGTCGGTCTGTAATGCACGAGTTATCATCTGTAATGTATGAGCAGGCCACCCAGGCAGCTTCCACAGCTTCCACATATGGTACATCTGTATGTATGGTTTTCAAGGGGACTGACTTCCTACAAGGACATCTGGTGGTGGGAATGCAGGATATGCAGTAGAACTTTGGCTCATGAGTACTATAAGAAACTCACACAACCCCACTTGGCAAGATTGTAACACTGAATATGCACAAACTAGAAAGAGTGTGTATTTTGGCTGCTCAAATTATGGTCCCACTGTCTGGAGACATCTGGGGATGGCCTTCATTATGACCTCACCACCTCTGTGGAAATACTGTGTGCGCCATCTTACATATTATGCTTAGAAAGCAGTAGTAGCACAGTGTACCAGGACAGGAACTGCAGTTCCCAGCACCACAGGCAGGGGAATCTGTTCCCAGCTGCTGGTTCCTCATCTAACCCCTCATCTGTCAATCAACGCAGATGAATGCATGTGCAATAAACCATGACTCTGTGCTAAAATTCAACAAATTGGACATACTCTCACCACTTAATTAAATGAAGAGCCAGGCAGATACAGAGTGTAACACTAATGCAGACAACCAAACCAAACTTTGCTTACCTGTGTAATGGCTGGCTACTGTGAGAAACAGAGATAGGCAACCCCAAGCTAAGATGTTATCAGCAGCAGTATTAGCAAAGTGGAGTGATGAACCTGTAATGAAGAGATACTACAGTACATAAAGAGAAGTTAGCATTAAGTAAAAATCAATTGTATCCATAGAGGAATGTCATAAAAATGAGTAATATATCCAGCAAATACAGGTACCAATAAAGATGCAGTCAGATGCAACACACTACTTTCCTATGTTTTTGTTGCCCCATGCATCAGGCATAATTAGACTATGTCAAACAACCTCACTGAGAGCAGGACAATGTCAGCATCATATGCACAGGCAGATGACCAAGACATCTATGACTTCCTGCTCATTTACGACGGACTCCTCTTTAAATATCTCTCATTCAATACCTGTAGTAGTAAAGCTTTTTCAGTACATTGTTCTAAACTCAATATCACCTGTCATTAAATCTCAAATTAATCTATCTTCCTTTCCAACAGCTCTCAAAAAGCATTAATAGTAGGGACCATGATACAACCTTGATCTCACTCATTTAATGGTGAACCACTGCACAAGTCATGCTGCATAATCATTTGAGACATTTACATGGGCTCTCCATGCATTTTCTTTACCATGTCAGTCCCTGGATTCCTTATACCATTTGAATGGTTCAGCTGATAATCCATTTTCAACCATTTGTTGGTGATCACTTAACTACATAAAACATTTTGATAGTGTGTGTATGCACGTGTGTGTGTGTGTGTGTGTGTGTGTGTGTGTGTGTGTGTGTGTGTGTGTGTGTGTGTGTGTGTGTGTGTGTGTGTGTGTGTGTGTATGTGTGCATTTGTATGTGTGTTTGTAAGACCATTAATCAAAAAATTACAATACTGAATAGAAAGAAATTGAACACAACTTGTCGATCACCAGATAATCAAAAAAAAAAAAAGTTTCAGCATTTATTTGCCCCCTGCTCCCCCAACACACACTGATAATTATATATACACACTCCAAGATCATAATACAGTGCATCTGTGTGTATGCAAAAATAAAAACTAGCACTCAACAGTTCCAATAGTAAGAAGTTTATTAAATGTCTCAGAAAAAAAAATAGACTGTGATTTCACTCTAACATTCTCATCAGTGGGTGCCTGTTGGTATACAAAACAGTAATTTGAAAGTATGCTCTGGTGGGGAAATAGTGCATTTTTGCCTCTGAGTGTTGCATTATTTGAAAGCAGGAAGTCTGAAAAGCATTGTTTACATTAAGTGGAACTAGGGTTGGACTGTGTGCGAGGGTTTGTGGGTTAGGGTAAGAGGATGTGTTAAAAAAGGGGATAGATTTTGTGGGTTGTGTGTATGTGTGAGCTAGTGTGCTGAAGGCCTATTTGTTTTCTTGTGTGTTCCGGAAATGCATATGCGTGTCTACTAGTGTTTGCAGGCTAATGTTACAGTAAGAATTAGGCTAGGGGATAGCTTTAGTATTGTTCACCTGTGATGCTGCACTGGTGTGTCTGAGTGTCTTCTGTAGTGTTAGTGGCAAAACAGGTAGCATATTTGCCTTTATTGAAGGAAGATCAGAAGGTTGTAGGTTCAATTAATTTACAGTATTGATAATACAGTACAGCATAAGGGAGATGTTTCACTCTTAAGTTTGCTGTCCTTTGGATGAGACATTAACTTAAGCCTTATCTGTCAGAGTTGGTGGTAGCACAGGTGGATGTAAAAGATCTCATGGTACTCATTGAAAACAGTAGGGGGGAATTTCTCCAGTGACCTGCTCAAATTTCCCCTTGTAGTATAAATATTACCTTGGGTCTCCACTAAAAAAGGTCACTAGTCTAGAGGGACTTATCTGGTCAACAAAGGATAGATACTGTTAGGGAAAGGGGGGATAAGTTGGTTGATGGGGTGAAGACCCTATACCTTCCCTTTTATGAAAAACCCTTGCCATATCACTATCACTTTTCAGACTAAGTATGTCTTAATGTAATGGGAGGATAATGGTTCATAGATCACAAAAGGAAAAGGCTATTTTTTGTGACTTTTTTTGTATTTCAGTGCTTTTGGTTTTTGGTAAGTTGTTTGATGTGCTAGCATTAATATGAATGAAAATAAACCATAGCAACAAAATTTCAGCTGCAAACATTATACATTACCAACCATGCTGACACAACAGTATCTGCAAACATTACACATCACTTATAATAAATGTATTCAGTCACTGTCAGTCAAACATTACATAGCTCATTTAAATCCTGCCTTCTTTTAAACCTTGTTTCTCCTCTGCATGTATTGATTCATACAATTCCCATTTTTCCTATGCAATCTGCTTCTACCCTTTTCTAAAGATCCCAGTTCCAGTTTTATCTGTTACTAATTTTGCTACTTCTAGTAAAGTTGGTTTAGACTTTGATTTCATTTTCTAGTAATTGTTTTTTTTGGCAGCCATCATTATTAGACTCAGCAAGGACTTATGTCTAGGCAATTCCAATTTTGTATCATAGCTCAAAAAATAATTTCCTTAGTTACATCAATTTCCTCATCCAGTATCTCTGACAGAGCACTCTGCAGGGATTCTTTAAAGTCTGCAAACTCCTTACACTCCCAGAAAATATGTTCCCATTTACCTCTTTCTTCCCTATCACATCACCATTTGCTGTCTACCTGGGGAAAAATTCGTTGGAGTCTACTTGGGGTATAAAAATACCTATGTAAACACTTCCAAGAAAAGATTCTAAATCACACAGACTTTGTTTCATATTTGGGAGATTATATATATATATATATATATATATATATATATATATATACACCTCCATTGTTTCTTTGTGAATTGCTCATCTAGTCACTCTTTCCAATCCTTTCTAACCTCTGATTTTATAGTAATCATGCAATATTCTATATGCTGTGCTAATTATTCCTTTCTTACCAGCAACTTCTGTTCTAGATTCTACTAAAAACTTTGTGTTGGTCTCTTATTTAGGACCCCCCTATTTCCTTCTCTTTGCCTATATTCTGAGATCAATCTTTGATAGGGAAGGCAATCTCTAACCTGTAGTCCAAATAACTTATTGGTGTCTTCCCATTCTATTACAATTAGCTCTCTAGTTATTTGCTCCCAATACATTGGTTCCTTTGCCAGTTTTCTCCAATAAAATCTAGCCCCCTCTTGCCTACTGTCTGTATCCCTAATTATGGTAATCCCTATTGGCAGAATCTCCTTTCTCCATTCCCATGTTGGCTTAGTTCTTAGAATACTTTTTGCTACTTTATGAATATAATATTCTGCATGATTATTGTTCTCCTTAAAGGTCTGGATCCAAAATTCCAGTCTCTCCTTGTTTCTTGAGCTTCCCCCCTGCTTCATCATCATCTCTTTACACTCATCCTCCACAGACCCCATATATATATATATATATATATATATATATATATATATAGATATAGATATATATATATATATATATATATATATATATATATATATATAGATATATATAGATATATATATAGATGTATAGATATAGATGTAGCCAATGCATTAAAATATTTTTTTCTTCTAGGTTCATAGATAGGTTCAAAGATTAGTACTAGGCTAACGACCCTTTCGAGCCATTTTAAGCCTAGCCAATTACCCCTTGTGAGACTCAAACCCTGCACCTTGTGTTTGTAAGGCAAACACCTAAACTATTACGCCATTCTCCCAACACTTCATTTTGTCTTGATTGGACTCTCATAATGACAGTTTGGCACCCAGGGCAGCGTATTTAAAGTCCCAGTTGTTGGGGTACTGAGCATAGCTCTGCCCCTTTCTAGTTGACCACACCCCTTCCCATTTCCCCACCCATTCAGCTGACTCCTGCACCCCCCCCCACTTTGATTTGAAGCCACCAGCTGCCACTGCACTTATGCAACCAGCGTATTATGCGTTTTTTGGGGGTTTCCGCTAACAGATTTGTTTTCAATTGAATTGTACAGATAATAGGTCACATTAAAAGTGGAAAAAGTTTTGAAACTATTTATTGTGGTCTTATTTTTTTATATCACAAAAACCTGACATTTTAACAGGGGTGTGTAAACTTTTTATATCCACTGCACATATATATATATATATATATATATATATATATATATATATATATATATATATGTGTGTGTGTGTGTGTGTGTGTGTGTGTGTGTGTAGATGTGATACAAGTGGTGCCTCACTTCATCTAATCACAAGTGGTCAAAAAAGTGAGCTAATCACTTCTGATCTGATGATATTCTTTAGTGCGTTTTACCAATTATACCTCTGTTAAGGAGATAGCCGCAGCGGTAGCATTGTTGCCTCACAGCAAGAGGTTCTCCTGTTCAATTCTCGGCTGGAGTGCCTTCTGTGTGGAGTCTGCATGTCCTTCTCGCGGTCGAGTGGTCTCTGAAAGACATGAGTGAATGGGCGTGCCTTCACTGAAGGTTGTGCATCGGGCTGGCAACTCTGCACCATAAAAATCTACTGCCAATCATTAGCAGACTGGAGTTCCACTGTGGTGACCCCTAACCGGGAAAAGCCGAAAAGGCAAACTACAAACTCTGACAATAAGGAAAGTTTATGATTTTTAGATCACTGGCATGAGTTGTATTAAAGTTTTATTAGTAATACTGCAGTTTGCTTTATGGCATTGTGCTGGATTGTTGAAGTAGTTGGTGGTGTACTTCTAATGTAATGTGATAGTCAAGTTTTTTTTTTTTTTTTTTTTTTTTTTTTTTATTAATGCTGAGTTACATAAATTGTGTTTAGACTAATTGTGTTTAAGTTGTGTTTAGATATTTTGAGTTTTAGATGAAATGACATACACCTCTCTTTATAAATATATATATATATATATATATGTGTGTGTGTGTGTGTGTGTGTGTGTGTGTGTGTGTGTGTGTGTGTGTGTGTGTGTGTGTGTGTGTGTAGGTATATACAAATGTGTGTGCATGTGGATACACACACGTGTGTGTGTGTGTGTGTGTGTGTGTGTGTGTGAGTGTGTATATATATATATATATATATATATATATATACATAGTTAGATTAAAGTATGTGGGATATGGCGTCTGATACATGAAATATTGTTTACTCTAAGATTAGACAATGGGTTGTGGTGACTGATAAAACTATGAGTAATAGCAAAATAATTGAGTCATAAAACTGAGCTCCCTAATCTTACAGTACAAGTTATTTCCTGTGTTACATAAAATAGCCCACCACATACTCTATAGTTATCTATTTTATACTGATTTTTAGTTTGAATCACACAGGTAACTCTAATTCACTTAAAAGGTTAACAGAACTACAACTGTTGCACTGACACACATTTTCTGAATAAAAGAGAAGTATAAAACAACTAATAACTGATCTACTGAAAAGCTACATATAAACTGAGAATGGGGGCAATGCACTTTTGTCTGAGCCACAGCTCTTTAGACACGAAACACTGCCAAGTGTTTCAATGGGCTGTAGTAATTAGGTCAATTGGCTAAGCTGTGCACTCTGTAGAATTTTAGGTAGTTTCCATGGGTTTTTAATGAATAGGCTGCATTCTGAGTGTTTTTCTGCTCTAGTTGAAAGGTGATTTTGGTATTTTAATAGTGCTGTGAAGTTTATGCTGGGAAATATTAGTTTTATAGTCTTTCTTCAGTAGCTTATCTTTTTTTTTAGTTTAATTATTTTGGTAAGGTGTCTTTCAAAAACAATCACAATTTCCAACTGGTTAATGCTGTTTTTTTTTTATTTACTAATTTTCTCTAAAGTCAATGTGTTCTAATGGTTTGGGTCGGTCAGGTGTTTATTTTTAAATAATGCAGTGTGTATGTATGTGTTTAGCTAACTGGGGATGACACAGAGTTTTAGAACAGTTTTTCTGGTTCCTTGGAGAGCTGATGACATACACAGAACATGGATAAATTTTGGTGAAAGATATAGGATGCATAAAAATAAAAATACTGTATGTTATGTCCTAAAATGGAATACATAGATTATTTATTTATTACACTCTGATATGCAAGGATGGCATTGTGATAGGAAATCTAAATATCTTATGTATATAGACAGATAAATAGGTGTGTGTGTGTGTAAAAGTTGCTAAGACTTAGGAAACACACACGTTTATTAAAGAGAGCTTTTGTCATATATTACACACACAAGGACTTCATCAGACAATCTTTCATAAAAGGTGTAGGGTGTTTAGACCACCTACGTTTCACTGTATGAAATTATGAACCCATCCCAATGGATACTATGTGTAACTTCACATATTTTAGGTGGGAAGAAGGCATGTGAACAGACAAGGGTATCACTCAATCAACTATCAGTCGGTCTGTAATGCACGAGTTATCATCTGTAATGTATGAGCAGGCCACCCAGGCAGCTTCCACAGCTTCCACATATGGTACATCTGTATGTATGGTTTTCAAGGGACTGACTTCCTACAAGGACATCTGGTGGTGGGAATGCAGGATATGCAGTAGAACTTTGGCTCATGAGTACTATAAGAAACTCACACAACCCCACTTGGCAAGATTGTAACACTGAATATGCACAAACTAGAAAGAGTGTGTATTTTGGCTGCTCAAATTATGGTCCCACTGTCTGGAGACATCTGGGGATGGCCTTCATTATGACCTCACCACCTCTGTGGAAATACTGTGTGCGCCATCTTACATATTATGCTTAGAAAGCAGTAGTAGCACAGTGTACCAGGACAGGAACTGCAGTTCCCAGCACCACAGGCAGGGGAATCTGTTCCCAGCTGCTGGTTCCTCATCTAACCCCTCATCTGTCAATCAACGCAGATGAATGCATGTGCAATAAACCATGACTCTGTGCTAAAATTCAACAAATTGGACATACTCTCACCACTTAATTAAATGAAGAGCCAGGCAGATACAGAGTGTAACACTAATGCAGACAACCAAACCAAACTTTGCTTACCTGTGTAATGGCTGGCTACTGTGAGAAACAGAGATAGGCAACCCCAAGCTAAGATGTTATCAGCAGCAGTATTAGCAAAGTGGAGTGATGAACCTGTAATGAAGAGATACTACAGTACATAAAGAGAAGTTAGCATTAAGTAAAAATCAATTGTATCCATAGAGGAATGTCATAAAAATGAGTAATATATCCAGCAAATACAGGTACCAATAAAGATGCAGTCAGATGCAACACACTACTTTCCTATGTTTTTGTTGCCGCCCCATGCATCAGGCATAATTAGACTATGTCAAACAACCTCACTGAGAGCAGGACAATGTCAGCATCATATGCACAGGCAGATGACCAAGACATCTATGACTTCCTGCTCATTTACGACGGACTCCTCTTTAAATATCTCTCATTCAATACCTGTAGTAGTAAAGCTTTTTCAGTACATTGTTCTAAACTCAATATCACCTGTCATTAAATCTCAAATTAATCTATCTTCCTTTCCAACAGCTCTCAAAAAGCATTAATAGTAGGGACCATGATACAACCTTGATCTCACTCATTTAATGGTGAACCACTGCACAAGTCATGCTGCATAATCATTTGAGACATTTACATGGGCTCTCCATGCATTTTCTTTACCATGTCAGTCCCTGGATTCCTTATACCATTTGAATGGTTCAGCTGATAATCCATTTTCAACCATTTGTTGGTGATCACTTAACTACATAAAACATTTTGATAGTGTGTGTATGCACGTGTGTGTGTGTGTGTGTGTGTGTGTGTGTGTGTGTGTGTGTGTGTGTGTGTGTATGTGTGCATTTGTATGTGTGTTTGTAAGACCATTAATCAAAAAATTACAATACTGAATAGAAAGAAATTGAACACAACTTGTCGATCACCAGATAATCAAAAAAAAAAAAAGTTTCAGCATTTATTTGCCCCCTGCTCCCCCAACACACACTGATAATTATATATACACACTCCAAGATCATAATACAGTGCATCTGTGTGTATGCAAAAATAAAAACTAGCACTCAACAGTTCCAATAGTAAGAAGTTTATTAAATGTCTCAGAAAAAAAAATAGACTGTGATTTCACTCTAACATTCTCATCAGTGGGTGCCTGTTGGTATACAAAACAGTAATTTGAAAGTATGCTCTGGTGGGGAAATAGTGCATTTTTGCCTCTGAGTGTTGCATTATTTGAAAGCAGGAAGTCTGAAAAGCATTGTTTACATTAAGTGGAACTAGGGTTGGACTGTGTGCGAGGGTTTGTGGGTTAGGGTAAGAGGATGTGTTAAAAAAGGGGATAGATTTTGTGGGTTGTGTGTATGTGTGAGCTAGTGTGCTGAAGGCCTATTTGTTTTCTTGTGTGTTCCGGAAATGCATATGCGTGTCTACTAGTGTTTGCAGGCTAATGTTACAGTAAGAATTAGGCTAGGGGATAGCTTTAGTATTGTTCACCTGTGATGCTGCACTGGTGTGTCTGAGTGTCTTCTGTAGTGTTAGTGGCAAAACAGGTAGCATATTTGCCTTTATTGAAGGAAGATCAGAAGGTTGTAGGTTCAATTAATTTACAGTATTGATAATACAGTACAGCATAAGGGAGATGTTTCACTCTTAAGTTTGCTGTCCTTTGGATGAGACATTAACTTAAGCCTTATCTGTCAGAGTTGGTGGTAGCACAGGTGGATGTAAAAGATCTCATGGTACTCATTGAAAACAGTAGGGGGGAATTTCTCCAGTGACCTGCTCAAATTTCCCCTTGTAGTATAAATATTACCTTGGGTCTCCACTAAAAAAGGTCACTAGTCTAGAGGGACTTATCTGGTCAACAAAGGATAGATACTGTTAGGGAAAGGGGGGATAAGTTGGTTGATGGGGTGAAGACCCTATACCTTCCCTTTTATGAAAAACCCTTGCCATATCACTATCACTTTTCAGACTAAGTATGTCTTAATGTAATGGGAGGATAATGGTTCATAGATCACAAAAGGAAAAGGCTATTTTTTGTGACTTTTTTTGTATTTCAGTGCTTTTGGTTTTGGTAAGTTGTTTGATGTGCTAGCATTAATATGAATGAAAATAAACCATAGCAACAAAATTTCAGCTGCAAACATTATACATTACCAACCATGCTGACACAACAGTATCTGCAAACATTACACATCACTTATAATAAATGTATTCAGTCACTGTCAGTCAAACATTACATAGCTCATTTAAATCCTGCCTTCTTTTAAACCTTGTTTCTCCTCTGCATGTATTGATTCATACAATTCCCATTTTCCTATGCAATCTGCTTCTACCCTTTTCTAAAGATCCCAGTTCCAGTTTTATCTGTTACTAATTTTGCTACTTCTAGTAAAGTTGGTTTAGACTTTGATTTCATTTTCTAGTAATTGTTTTTTTTGGCAGCCATCATTATTAGACTCAGCAAGGACTTATGTCTAGGCAATTCCAATTTTGTATCATAGCTCAAAAAATAATTTCCTTAGTTACATCAATTTCCTCATCCAGTATCTCTGACAGAGCACTCTGCAGGGATTCTTTAAAGTCTGCAAACTCCTTACACTCCCAGAAAATATGTTCCCATTTACCTCTTTCTTCCCTATCACATCACCATTTGCTGTCTACCTGGGGAAAAATTCGTTGGAGTCTACTTGGGGTATAAAAATACCTATGTAAACACTTCCAAGAAAAGATTCTAAATCACACAGACTTTGTTTCATATTTGGGAGATTATATATATATATATATATATATATATATATATATATATATACACCTCCATTGTTTCTTTGTGAATTGCTCATCTAGTCACTCTTTCCAATCCTTTCTAACCTCTGATTTTATAGTAATCATGCAATATTCTATATGCTGTGCTAATTATTCCTTTCTTACCAGCAACTTCTGTTCTAGATTCTACTAAAAACTTTGTGTTGGTCTCTTATTTAGGACCCCCCTATTTCCTTCTCTTTGCCTATATTCTGAGATCAATCTTTGATAGGAAGGCAATCTCTAACCTGTAGTCCAAATAACTTATTGGTGTCTTCCCATTCTATTACAATTAGCTCTCTAGTTATTTGCTCCCAATACATTGGTTCCTTTGCCAGTTTTCTCCAATAAAATCTAGCCCCCTCTTGCCTACTGTCTGTATCCCTAATTATGGTAATCCCTATTGGCAGAATCTCCTTTCTCCATTCCCATGTTGGCTTAGTTCTTAGAATACTTTTTGCTACTTTATGAATATAATATTCTGCATGATTATTGTTCTCCTTAAAGGTCTGGATCCAAAATTCCAGTCTCTCCTTGTTTCTTGAGCTTCCCCCCTGCTTCATCATCATCTCTTTACACTCATCCTCCACAGACCCCATATATATATATATATATATATATATATATATATATATATATAGATATAGATATATATATAGATATATATAGATATATATATAGATGTATAGATATAGATGTATAGATAAAGATGTATAGATATAGATGTATAGATATAGATGTATAGATATATAGATATATATAGATGTATAGATATATGGGTCTACTTCACCTGACCTAAATCTCATTTGACTGATACCCATCTGACCGACACCCATTGACCTAAATTTCATTTGACTGAAAATTAATTTGACTGACTCCCATTTCACCGACATTTAAGACATAGACTTGTTTGTTTTCCTTCACCTGTGACTTGCTTGTGATAGAAAGAATTACTGTAACTTAAAGTGCTGAGTGTTAGAATTCTGATAGTAATGTATAAAGTAGTGTTGTAGTGCTTCTAAATGTGGGTTTGTCTCTCTACCTTTTTATGGGAAGTATCTAAAGTAATTCAGTGCATGTTTTGTGCGTTCCTATCAGTAGTGGCAGCATGCAGAGTACTCTAAGGCAAGTTAAAGGTATATGCCCTTTTCCACACTGTAGTGCGATCCTGGAGTTGGTATATATAATTGGGGGGGCACAGCCCCCCACATTGGGGGGGGCATAGCCCCCCACCTAGTTTGGTTGTACATTGTCCAGTTTCTGTTAAGAGGGTAAGTAAGTAGTTTTTAAGTTCTGGAAAGGGTTAGTTATTTGTGTTCTAAGTGTGCTTGTCTATGGTTTAAGATTTAGTAAATTGAAATTCAGCATTGTAAGCTGTCGGTGAAATGGGAGTCAGTCAAATGAATTTTCAGTCAAATGAAATTTAGGTCAATTGGATGTTGGTCAAATGGGTGTCAGTCAAGTGAGATTTAGGTCAAATGAAGTAGACTCATATGTGTGTGTGTGTGTGTGTGTGTGTATCTATTTGTGTATAATTGTGTGTTTGTGTGTCCACATGTACCTGTGTTTGTGTGTGTGTGTGTGTGTGTGTGTGTGTGTGTGTGTGTGTGTGTGTGTGTGTGTGCATGCGCACCCGCAGATGCCTTTGCTTGCATATTCATAGTATATAGTGTTGGGATATTCTCTGGTTTCTTCTTTCTGAATAATGTGCTAATCACTGAAAGATAATGGGCAGGATTCACGAAGCCTCCGTGTAAGAGTTATAACTCATACACGGAGGCTGCAGTTAAACGGAGTGATGTCAGCATGCTCTGCATATTAATGAGAGCATGCTGAATCACACTGAAGGCCAACACGGTCCGTGTAAGACAGTAGGGGGCGTGTCCATAGGCCGAGCCCTGTAAGCGGACACGCCCCAGAAGAGGAAAAGTACCCAAAGTAAACACCCACGACAGAGTCCACGGAAATGTGAATAAACAGAACACAACACATGCCCCACAGACTATGAACATAAAAGAAATATAAATGAACATGTTATAATTTTTTTAAACTGTAAAGATGTTTAACCGTGAGTGCTCGTTTGCGCGGGCGTGCCCGTAGCGCAGCTACAGTTAGCAATCAGTGGGAAAGCATATAAAAACTAAATATGCAAAATAAAGCAGGAAGCAATAGTGTAGCGGTAGAGATGCTGGCTGCAGAGCAGGCATTCATGGTTCGAGCCCCCACAACACCATTTTTTTTTTGGCAAAATAAGCAGGAAACAAGTCCCTGACAAATATGTAGATATAAAACCACAGCTCATGTAAAATGTAATGAAATAGCCCATTCATATTGAAGAAATGTGAGGTAACAAAAGAATAAAAAATGCCAGATGTGCCCATAGATGAGCTACAGTTTAACAGGGTGAGTGTATCTTCCCGTAGATGAGCAGTGGTTTAACTGGTGCAAAATGAGTGCCCGTAGCTGGGCAGTGGTTTAACATGCTATATCTATGTGCCCCTAACTAATATGCGTGCTGATAGCCAAATGAGGCTTAAAGCAGTGTACCCCGTTTGCGTGGAGCTGCGCACCCCGCAAACAAGCTAACCGACGGGCAACGTTGAACAAGCCGTATCAAAACTGCCTTTACACAGACACACCCCTCAGCATGTCTAGACAGTCATGAAAAATAAAAAGCAATGGCCAGGTTCGAACCCAGGATACTATACACCATAGTCAAGGTACAGAACCACTAAGCCATGACAGCAGTACCTAGAAATGCAATAATAGCTAATATATAGGAATGAATACAAACTACAGAATGACAATGCAGGTCTACTGAAGTTGATACAATTCTAAAATGGCCAATCACAGATATGTGCGGGAAAAACGGACTATATAAGCCCCATAGGCGGGAATACACAGCATAAACGATTGTAGAACAGACCTGCAGGCAGAATGTCAGGAGTAGGTGAGGGTAGTCGCTTTCGAGCACAGAAGTGGGGTGTTGAGGAGTCCAGGTACATGGCCTGGCTCCTAGTCCACAATCATGAGGCCCAACTCATGCAGGGCCAGGTCCTCTGGGGAGCATACAGGGCTGAGGCGTGGGACCAGTTGGCTCATGAACTCACCAGTGCCACAGGGATTCCAAGGACTGGTGAGCAGGTCTGTCACCACCATGTGGACCTGAAGAGACGCAAGCAGGACCAACTGAACCTTTGGATCCAGGAGGCCCGGCAAACACCCAACGCCCCACTACTGAGTAAGTAACATTTAATTATGTATGTAAAAAATTAAAATAGCTGATATTATGGAGATGTGTATTCCAATATTACTTCATTTATATTACAGCTGCAGGTGTCCGTTCTGCGAACCGCAGAGCCTATGGCGATAGGCTGGTGCGGTTGCACCACCAGGCAGGTCAGTAATCCACTACCAGTAACTGTAAATAAATATAAAAGTATGACAGTCAGCAAAAGAGTGCAGTGTAGCCAGTAAGGAATAAAATATGCAACTAACAGTGTGAAAGTGTATGCAAGTATTGCTTGATTACAAGAGTTCCCAGCCTGTAAGTGTAAACTAAACATGAAACTGTCCAACATATATTCTGAAATAAAAATGCCCTGCCTGTAAGAAAATAGTACACAACCTGCAGCAGGCTGAAAAGTATAGCTGCAGAAGATGATGAAATCACATGTGTGAAATATATCCCTGTGGAAATACTGAAACATGACAGAAGTGAGACTGCTGGAAAGGATTGTAATAACTTTTAGTTATGTACTCACCATAACTTCAGATGTTTGAGATCCATCTCGCCTACATTCTGAATGATGGGTTCGGAGCCGATCCCTCGGCTCCGACTCGGCACGCTTATGCCAAAGAGCGAAGTCTCTTATTGGCTGAGCTTACTATATCCCAGGATGCACCACCACCAGTCCCCCAGATCTAGTTTGTCCGCATACATGCACACATGCATACCCTGCTTATATAACATCGTCAGATGAAACAAGATAAAAACAGTGGAGCTCAAAACCGTTCAATCTCTTCTGATCTGCAAGGCAGGGGGAAGGAGGGTGGGTATCAGGAATGTAGGCGAGATGGATCTCAAACATCTGAAGTTATGGTGAGTACATAACTAAAAGATGTTATGTGATCCTATCTCGCCTACATTCTGAATGATGGGACAGCGTCCTAGCACCTGAATCCTGGGTGGCTCACTGGAAAACACTCCTGAGTACCGTGGAACCAAATGAAGCTCGTCCTCTAGATGCCACATCCAATTTGTAGTGGGAAATGAAAGTGTGCGGGTTGGACCAAGTAGCCGCAGCACAAATTTCCGATATAGCGAGCTTGGAATGAAAGGCTATAGAAGTAGCCATAGCTCTGGTAGAATGAGCTTTGATAGATGATGTAAGTTGTTTATTCGAAGAAGAATAGGCCTGAGTTATGCAATCTCTGATCCATTTTGAGATTGTAGCTTTTGTAATGGTTTGGCCCAATTTATTATCTGAGAAGGACACAAACAACTGGTCTGACTTACGAAGTTGCTGAGTCCTGTCTAAATAGAAGCGTAATTGCCTGTGAACATCCAATTTATGGAGAGTGTATTCTGCTTCATTAGAGAATTTTGGAAAGAAAACTGGTAGCTCTAGAGATTGTTGAAGACAGAAACTAGAACAGACTTTTGGGACAAAGGATGGATTAGGCCTAAGTGATACTCTATCCTTGTGGAAAATCAAGTCGGTGGTTTAATAGACAGGGCTTGAAGCTCTGAGACTCTTCTTGCAGAGGTAATAGCCACTAAGAATGCCGTTTTCCAAGACAGATATTTTAATTCGCATGTAGCAGCCGGTTCAAAAGGGGAGATGTTAATGCGCAAAGCACCAAATCAAGATCCCACGGAGGTGCAGGATGAAAAACTGGTGGTCTTAACAGACTGGCACCTTTAATGAACGTTTTGCATAGTCTGCTGCTCATCAAAGGAGGATCCGTGGATTCATGGAATTTAGAGATAGCAGCTAGTTGGACTTTAATAGTTGAGACAGAAGATCCCTGATTAAACAGGGATGTTAAGAATTTCAAAACCTCTGGGACAGGAGCAGTGATAGGGTCTAAGCCCTTGAGTTGAGCTTCCAGATAGCAAACCTCTTCCACTTACTGAGGTACAATTTGTTAGTGGTGGGTTTGTGGGCGAAGATAAAATGTGAACAACTTCCGGGTCTAGTGTGTGCCTTCTAACTAAGGTTGGAAGTGGAGGAGCCAAGCTGTCAATTTTAGAGATTGAAGGGACTGATGCCAATGTCCCGACTGATGGATTAGCAAATCCGGGATCAGGTCTAAGGTCCACGGATCGTCCACTGCATGCTTTTTCAGGTAAGGAAACCATATCTGACGAGGCCAGTATGGGGCAATCAGAATCATTGAAGACCCCAGTTGAGAAGCTTTTGAATAACTTTTGGAAGGAGTGGAATTGGAGGAAAGGCATAAAGTAGCCCTGTTGGCCAAGGTTGTGCTAGAGCATCCATGGCTGGTACTTCCTGATGTGGAATCAAGGAGAAGAACCTCTGGCACTTGGTGTTTTGTGGAGTTGCAAATAGGTCGCAGCACGGCGTCCCCATCTCTTGAAAACCTGGGCTGCTACTGTGCGGTTTAGAGACCATTCGTGAGGAGAGAGAATTGTCCTGCTTAATTTGTCCGCCAATACATTTGACTTTCCGGGATGTGGGTCGCTACCAAGAAGCGGTTGGTAGCTACCGCCCATTCCACACTCTCATGGCCTCTCTGCAAAGGGGGTGCGATCTGGTCCCACCTTGTTTGTTCAGATACCAAACCACCGACATGTTGTCTGTGTGGATGGCGATGATGCCCTGAGGAAGAAACTTGTGTAAGGCCTGTAGGGACAGAAGTACAGCCCTCATCTCCAACACGTTGATGTGGAGAAGAGCTTAGTCCGGAAGCCAGGAGCCCTGAACTAGCCTGCCCAGACAATGCCCCCACCCTATCTGGGAGGCATCTGTCGTCAGGGTAACCACTGGAGGGAGAACAAAGGGTTTTCCCTGATCCAAGTTGGATGTCTGAAGCCACCAGCGAAGGTCCCTTTGCATATTTCCGTAATCATGATGTGATGATTGAGGGAAGATCCTGAAAGGACCATTGAGTTGACAAGAGCCACTGAAGAATCCTCATGTGTAATCTTGCTAGAGGAACTAAAAGAACCGTGGCAGACATTGAGCCTAAAACCTGTAGGACCATCCTGGCTGGGGCTTTGGATCTCGAGATTAGAGCTTGAACTTGGCCCTGTAAAGTTTGGATCCTTTCGGCAGGAAGAAATACGCGCATCAATCTTGAGTCTATCTCTGCTCCTATAAACTTTATGCGTTGAGAGGGCAGCAAGACAGACTTTGACCAATTGAATGTAATCCCTAGGGAAACACCCAAGGAGATGGTGGCTTTGAGGTTGTCCATTAGTAGATGCCTGGTGGTGGCAGTCAGGAGCCAGTCGTCGAGATAGGGAAACACTTGGAATCCAAGACTTCTCAGGTGAGCCGTCACTACTGCCAAACACTTGGTGAACACCCTGGGGGCTGTGGTGAGACCAAAGGGCAGAGCACAAAATTGGTAATGACTGACTCCCAGGCTGAAGCGCAGATACCTTCTGGACGCCTGATGTATCGGTATGTGATAATAGGCGTCCTTGAGGTCTATGGAGCACATCCAAACATCCTTCTCCAACAACGGGAGAATGGATTGTAACGTGACCATTCGCAATTTGGATTTCGTGACGGATTGGTTCAGTCTGCTGAGATCCAATATTGGTCTCAGGTCCCCTGTCTTTTTTGGCACTAAAAAGAACCTGGAGTAATTTCCTGATCCGGTCTGGTCTGTGGGGACCGGTTGGATGACTCCTTTTTCTAGCAGCTTTAAAGCTTCTGCGGCTGCTATTTCCCTTTGACTGGGTGGTGGGTCCGGGATTCTCTTGGACGGCGGGGGTGAGTATTTGAATGGGATGGAGTAACCTCCGGCAATGATCCGAAGCACCCATCTGTCCTGAGTGATTGACTCCCAGGCATTTAGGTGCTTGGCGAAACGACACCCGACTGGCTCCGGAGCAGCACAGCCGGGCAATCCCTCATGTCGTGTGGGAGGCTGAAGAGCCACGAAAGGACTCGCGGTCTCCAGAATTGCGGGGCCCTCTGCCGCCTCTGGGACGGCGTCTCCCTGAAAAATTTCCCCGCCCTCTGCCTCTGGACGGGGAATCTTCCTGCTGTTGTGAGAAAAACTTGCGAGATTTTGAACCACATTTTCCCCTCCTTTAGCCTTGGGGTAAGGCCGAAGGGAGTGGAATAACGGCACCTCTGGCAGATAAAGTTTTTCCCTCTTGCTCACAGCGGTAAGGGTGTCTTTCACCTTGGGTCCAAACAATGAGGACCCATCAAAGGCGTCGGAAGGAAGACTTGAAGGCCTCCATGAACTGACACAAGCGGAGCCAGGCTTGTCTCGTAGAGCCACGCCTGTGCCTGCCGCTCTACCCGCCTTCGGCCGCATAGGAAATGAGCCTCATGGACGAGTTAGAAATTGGCGTAAGGATAGCCAACTGAGAGCTAACGGACTGGGCTAGCTGCTCAGGTAGGTTACCGAGAGGGAATCTGACAACTCCTTGACCAGATCCCTCTGAAGCCTTGTAAAATGTGCCAAATAATTCAGAGACCGTAAGGTAAAGGCCGCTGAAGTCAGGGTGCGCTTCCCGTACCTATCCATACTCCTAGACTCCTTATTAGGAGGATGGATAGACGTTGAAGCCTCTGCCACGTCCTGTTGTGTAGCAGATGCCACCACCATGGCATCTACAGCCACGCCTTTAGTAAGGAACTCCTTCTCGGGGGGAGCAGATAAGAATTTATTTGGACGAGAAGGGACTGGTTCCACGGTATCTGGATGTTCCCACGCCCTTCGACAAACTAAATCCAGAAGCTCGTCGAAGGGCAGAGACACCCAGGAGGCAGAGGGCTGAGCCCCAAAGGCCTTGAGGAGCACTGATTCGTCAGCAGAGGGGGGTTTGGATATCCAGCCCTCGTTGTTTGAGGATCTCTAAGATGTCTGCAAATGAGACATCATCCGAGGCGACTTGGGGACCCCTCCGCATCATCCATATCAGTGTCGATGTAATAGACTCGGGGAGTCCACGTGCTTCCTCTTGCACGATCTCTTCCTTGGGGTTCCTCTGAAGACAACTCCGAAGAACCCTCAGAGGAGGGAACCCCACTGGGGTAACCTCAGGCCTTGGGGCTCCGCTGGCTACGGACAGGGGAACTGCCAAAGACCCAGTCTCCACGCCCAGGAAGGTGCTGGTAAAACCGGAGAGATGGCGAAGAGGACTTGGCCAAGGCACTCCTCATGGCCCTGAAAGCGGACCCCAGAATCCTGGGAGTGTCCGGTCTCGAGCCAAGATAGTAGACGGAAGTCCCGCAGCCGAAGCACCGAGAGGAGGCTCGGAACCAGCATAGGTCCCAAACATCACCCTCGGGTCCAGCCGAAGAAGTCCAGCGTACCAAACTCGGACCCGAGGCCGGGTTGGAGTAAGGGTGGAGCCGACCCTGAGATCTCCACCGGCTCCAAGAGCACCTGCTCCACGGAGCCGAAGCAGTCGGAGGAGGAATGGCAATGGGGTGGGTCATGGTCATCGGCTCCGAAGCCAACTGGGTCGGAACCGAAACAAATTTTGGAAGACTGGGGACTGGAACAGTCTTTGGAGCACCCTGTCTATATCAGAATCCGACATTCTCGAGACCGAGGAAACAGAGCGGGTTCGAAGACCTCTCCCTCGGCCCCACGGGACTAGGGGACCGGCTCGGCGACTCGATGAGAATCGGCGCCGGGAATACTCACACCAGATTCCATCGGTGCGAAGTAGACTTCGGCGCCGAGGAGGAAGTGTCTGAGCGGGCGACCCTTGTCGGCTCCGAGCAGTGGAGCCGCGAAGGTGACCCGCCTCGATGCCCCAGCCATCGGCTCCGAAGCCAGAGGAGTCGATACTGGTGGCATCGAGGCAGACCGTTCGACCTCGGCTCCAAGTCTTTGGAGCCAAGGAGAGGCCTGCCTAGGTCTCTTGGCAGTCGGATCCGACGGACTGGTCGGAACCGAAGCCCTTTTCTTTGGCAGGAGCGGAGAGGATGCCAAGGCTTCTTCAAAGAGGGTTTAATTAACCCTTGAGAATCAATTTATTTTTCCTCTCCTGGAGGACCCTTGAGGAAAAGCGTGACATACGCTGCATGACTCCTGCAAGTGCTTTGCCCTAGACAATATACACAGAGCAAATGATCATCAGTAACAGACATCTTAAAAGCACATTTGAACATTTTTAAAGCCCGAAGGCCTAGGGGTTTGAGACATGATGTTAAACAACTTCTGACAGGAAATTTAACAACTATATAGATATAGATTCGCTTGTGAAAACCAAGGCTTACAGTAATAGTTTAAAACACAAATTTTAGCTGTAAATGACAGGAACTCTAAACCACTAAAGGCTTGAGACCCTGAAAAGTTTACAAAGGTTGACGGAAAGGCCCTGGATTGTAAGGGGGGCCGAAACAAACTCAACCCAATCACACACAACAATTTTCACAATTCAAACGTACACAAAGGAGCGATAGCCGTTAAAACAGCTTTTGTGATATAAAAAGGCAAAAAACTGACAGAAAAGTAGTTAGTAAAAGCTACTCAGCCCAGCCAGCTCGAGACCACGTCTTCGCAGGGAAGCGGCAAACGAGATCTGGGGGACTGGTGGTGGTGCATCCTGGGATATAGTAAGCTCAGCCAATAAGAGACTTCGCTCTTTGGCATAAGCGTGCCGAGTCGGAGCCGAGGGATCGGCTCCGAACCCATCATTCAGAATGTAGGCGAGATAGGATTACATAACATCTACTGTTAAAACATGTCAATAAAGCCTAGAAGTACCATCCTGAATAGTAAAATGAAAGCAAGTGAGAGAGTGTGAGAAAGTGTCATGAATCCAGCAATACAGTAGTAATAACCCCTGAATAAAGTATACTGCAGTCAAGACAGAATGAAATGCATGTGAGACTCAGAACCAAACAGCGAAATCTGTTCAAAGTGTTGCTGCATGTGGAATGTGTATCCCAAAATCTGGATATGTTGCTCCCAGTATGAAATACGCAGATAGGATGATTGTCTGATATACCAAACATCCACACTTGTCTACAGGTATATAAAGCAAAAGTAGCAGGATGATGTAGCTGAAGAAAGCTTGATATGAATGTGTATGAAGAACACTAAAATGTATATTGATGTTGCAGTAACAGTCCTATCAGCAAGGTGAAATAGTTATCATATAGGACACTGTAGTTAGAACAGTAGTGTGTATATAACTGTAGCTATTAGAAATGTACAGCATATGTATTGTTATTCGAAGGTGTTAATATTACTTTCTTTACCCCACCCTATAACCACATATAACCCATTCCACGTGAAAATGGTATGTGCAATCACAATTAACACCCCTGGACGTTTGTCCTGTTGGGTCATATATATTTGCATGTCCGTTGATGCATCTGCCCTGTTCATACATCCACACCTGATGGCCTGTTGCCATCAATTATCCCTGCATGTTGTTGGACTGTGTATTTCTGTTCAAATTATGCATGTGTTATGCACGCTGTTCAATGGTGTGAATATCTGGGTGTTTGGTTAATAGGAATACTAATGCATGCTGTTACAACTAACTGTGAATGGTATTATATGTCACTAACCCAAACTGTCATGACAATGCAAACCATAGTACGACAGGGAAGGCGGGTTCCAGCGGACCCACCTCTCCCACCTCAGCTGGCGAGTGCACCTGGCACTAGTGCCAAGTCCGGACCCTCCTCCGGTGGCCCTGTGCCACCTGCAGGTGGAAGCGCTGCAGGGGATGGGGCTCGCCCCCCCTCTGCAAGTGTGGCCGGAGGAGATCCACCACTCACCCTCCGTAGCATCCGGACTGTGGTGCGTAGGGAGATTTGGAACTCTGTCCTTGAGCCCCTATGCCAGCTCGAGGCACGGGTGGTGCAACTAACGGGCATGCCTGTTGCCCCGCCTACACAGCCCCCAGCACAGCCCCGTCCTCGGCAGTGAAGGAACAGTGGCAACTGCCTATGGGTGGGGATATCAGTTCCACTGTTGCCATCTGTGGGCTCATGGGCTCTGGATATCCAAACCTCCATCCCCGTCAATTGTGTAACCCCCCCCACATGTGTCATACACCGCCCCTGTATGCATCTTGTTTGTCTTGTCTGTTTACCTACCCAACCTACCTCCCCAGCTGAACCGACTTCCTTCACCTGACATACCACTCTTACCTGAAAAAAAAAAAAAAAAAAGGGCACTCTGTACCCACAAAAAAATTACGCCCCATACATAGCTGCCCATTCCGCACACATGTCCGCTGGACATGGAACCTATCAATTACAATTGGCTGTACAACAAGTATTATTGTTGTCCTGACACCTCTCCCAGGGGTGGAAGGTTTCAAATGTCACACCAAATTACATACATATGCACAGCTGTTGCTGATGAAGAAATGGGCAGCTATGGGCCTTACCTACATCCCTCCTGCACATCCCAAGCTTGTTTCCCTACTGTCTTACCCTCTTTGTGACCCCTTTTTCACTACTTTCCTGTCTCCCCATTTTCTTTTCTTTCAAAGAAAATAAGCTGGTGTCTTGTGAGCTAACCGCCAGTGCGCATGCGTGAGCTCTGCGCAAACCAGCGCTAGCCCGGCTACAACTGCTTAAAAGTGCCTTAGTCACTGTGATTGACAGGTCCTCTACTCAGTTCAAAAGAAAAATAAACTCCCACTGTCAGTCCCGAACCCAGGAAACACTAGTCTGTACAACCTACCACTAAGCCATGACTCTTATACAAAAACACTGTGCTAAAATAAATATAACCTGTAAAAGTAGGAATGAATGTAAAGGGAATATAGGATGTGTAGTACACAAAGCATGTCATTTAAAATAAATGTCAAAACTACTGGATATCCATAATAGTAGTGTGTGAAAAGAAACAGCCATGCTAGTTGGCAGCCTGTAGATAAGGTCAGTTAAAGTACATAGATATATGTATGCATATGTACATATATATATATATATATATATATATATATATATATATATATATATATATAGTTGTAGGAGTCAATGTGCATACACACTTGCTACAGGGAACATGAAAGAGGAATGGAGAATTGTGAATATACAACACAGCCTGAAGCATGAGAGAGATACTAACCTTTACAGTCACAGAACACTGTCCACAGCATACCAGCATGGTCCCCGCCCTCACAATCTGAAAGGGCAATGCCTATCACACATACCCTTTTATAGCACTGACCTGAAATCACAGTGAGAACTGCAATCAGTACACAACTGGCTGTATGCAATTAGCAAATGCTGGCCTTCAATTGGTGCAGAGGCCATCACATGGACCTATGCAGATACCTACAAAAGCATCCAGTGCTAACACTCCCCACATGCAATACATTCATTGCATTGTCTGTAAGCAGACAGAGGGAGGGCGAGAAGTGGAAGAGAGAGAGAGAGAGAGAGAGAGCAAAAAAAAAACAGACACTGTGACTCTCTGTACCCTGAAGCTGCCAGCACTGACAGTAGCAGCAGCAAGCAGAAGCTGTGGTAATGCAACCAGCTGCGACAAACAGAGGTAATGCAAAGTAGCAGGTTAATAGTGCGCATACTGTGAACCCTCCAAATGTGTCATAGGTCTGTATCCATAGGTATATCCATGTGATATGTTGTGTGTACGTAGTTCCAACAAAAGGGGATGACCATACATCACATGTCAAGCAGTCATAGGCCAGGATCCTGGTAGCATGTGTCTGTGCGTTGGCCTAGCAATGGCTGTAGTGACTGCTTTGAAATGTCAGCCAGGCCCAAAAGTCAGGATCAGCCCATCCCAAAGACACACTGGCTGGGAACAAGTGTCTGCAGGTACCTGATGTCACTGCACATGCATCCCATACTGCATAATCCCATAGCGTAGCAGGCCAGGCCCATTATGCATATGATGTGGTAATTTCCAGGGTCAGTCGAGGTGCCCCCTTAGTGTTGTGGGACCACTGTTGCTGTATGCCACTGTCCAGGTACATATCCTGTAGCATGGCCAAGATAAACTATCAGTGTTACATGCGGTGGTATGTCCCCTCAGAGTGCTGGTAGCACACATCCAGGGGGACCACGAGGTCACAGTGATGCTGTGTGTTCTCCTCTGCTGAGGGCGGCCCTCACCTGGACATGTGCGATGATAGGGAGGTCACATCCAGCTGGGATAAATATCCCAAAGGTGAGGGAGAAGGAGGGGGGATATGTGCACCAAACATGTCTGCAGGAATGTTGCCAATATGCGTGTGTTTGGTGAATGTTAAGTAGGTGTGGACTAACACAGAGCATATGTGAGGCATGTGGTCCATATGTGTAACATAACTGAAGAAGGCCTTGTGGTCATCCATAGTGTATGTGTCCATTTCCCTCCCAGAGTAGGCTGTGGCTGTTGTTATGACGGACTGTAGCATAGTACCAGTGCTGACCACAGATGCCTACCCTTAATGTGAATGTGCTCTGTCCTGCAGTAGCCTCCTGCTATTGTTATACAATCTGCCTCTGTCTGGGTTCCACTGGACAGGATGCCTAACCTTTGTGCATAGGGTCTGGGTTAGACATGTGTGTGCAAGTGTCATGCAATCCGCAGCATGTCCATGGTAAGCATTTGCAAAGGGGTCAGCAGTGTGGCTTGTGGCTTCCACTGGCCCAGTGTGCTGCATGGATACCATCCCAGTCCCAGCAAGTGAATAACTGTCTAACCACATACATATCAAAGTAGTCTACTGTGCTGGTGGTGGTGGTGGGATATGTATATCCAGGCCGAGTAACGTCTGTCCACATCACAGTAGTGGACGGTGTCCCACATACAGTACCTTGGGATGAACCCCTAGAGTGAGGTTGTGCATAGCACCTGTCAGTGTGTGCTGACCGATGGGGCATGCTACTACGTTGTGTGGAATGTGGCAGGTATTGTTGCACATGTGTTGGCTGAGCACTGATATCTGGCCATGTACCTGTGTATCCACCACGACACACACACATGCAACATATGGGAGTAGTAGTATATCACTACACATGAGTATCATGTATAGTATGTGTGCCATACATTGCTGACATGGTCTGCTGATATCCTGTCTGTGTTCTCTTCCAGGGAGATGGCGCGACAGCGTAACCCCGCCTACTCTGTGGCGGAAGATGAGGAGATCCACCAGAGCCTGGTGTGGGAGTATGACATCCTGTTTTCCCGCACCAGTCAGAACCAGCAGGAGAGGGCCGCACTGTGGCAAGACCTTGTCCGTAGGGTAAATGAAATTGGCACGCATAACAGGACATATGAGCAGGTACGACATCACTGCAGTGATTTAATCCGAAGTGTCCGCAGCGTGCATCAGATATCCACAGGCAACAGGTCGCCACAGGAGGTGGGGTGGCCACACATCCCCCTCACCAGACTGGAGGGCTACTCCTAAGTGTTGTGGCTCCAGCCCCGGAACACCAACAGCAGTACATCTGCATTATGATGGAGGCTGGTTCCACACAGCAGCACGACATGGAGCGTGCAGGTAATATGCCATATGTACACCTGACTGTTCTGTACACTGTATCATATGCAATATCAATGGGACAGATGTGCCCACTGACATTAATCTCATCATTTCTGCAGGTCCCTCCAGGGTTACAGAGAGACAGGCCATCCATGCTGGTGAGTGTGTTTAACCTAACCTATAATAGTCCTGATAATGCTAGTAACAGTAGTGTAACTCAGTAGTGCTCTGTGTGTATACTGCAGGGTGTGCATGTGTGCATGTGTGCAGGTGTGTCAGTGCCCATGTGTGCATGTGTGCAGGTGTGCCTGTGTCCACGTGTGCATGTGTGCAGGTGTGCCTGTGTCCATGTGTGCATGTGTGCCTGTGTCCACGTGTGCATGTGTGCATGTGTGCCTGTGTCCACGTATGCATGTGTGCATGTGTGCCTGTGTCCACGTGTGCATGTGTGCATGTGTGCATGTGTGCATGTGTCCACGTGTGCATGTGTGCATGTGTCCACGTGTGCATGTGTCCACATGTGCATGTGTGCATGTGTGCATGTGTGCCTATGTGCATGTGTGCATGTGTGCCTGTGTGCATGTGTCCATGTGTGCATGTGTGTATAAGTGCATCACTGGTAACAATGTCTGGAGAATGTAAACTGTGTTTCCTGTCTTCATCCCACAGGTTCTGGGGCTGCTCTGGTGACCTGCAGCAGGGAACCTGAATCCTGTGCCACGGCTACTGGTAATGATGATATATGTGTAATGGTACAGGAAGGTGTGTCAGGGTCTGCCATTGGTCAGCCAATTGACAGTACACAGCTGTCAACCCCATCATTGCGCACAGTCATCCTGCCTATACATCCTATGTCACCATTGTCCCTAGGTGATGGACAGGATACAGCGGGCATAGACCAGGGTAATGTGGTACCTGTGGCACATGCATCCCCACACAGCAGCCATGGGCAGGGTCCTCCGATGGTACCACACAGACAGTTGCCTATGGGTTCTCGTGGGAGCATCCGTGGGCGTACTGCCTCTGGCCGACGTGCCCAAAGAGGTCTGTCAACCTCAGCGATGTTTCGGACTGTCATGCAGGCTCAGTCACGTATGGAAAGGTACACCAGACAGGGTCTGAGGGAGCTCAGAGCATGCCGCACAGCCATGACAGACAGTATGCGTGACATTCCGGATGCTATCCGTAACTTCACCGATGTCATAGACAGACGTTGTGGGGACATATTACAGCAGTTCCACAACCAGATGTCCATGAGCCAGGGCAATGGTGGGCGTCTGCGGCATCGATGTGGCCGTATGCCGGCAGCGGCAGCAGCTGGCAGTTGGCGCGGACGGCAACAGGCTCGCGCACGCCCCCATAGTGCCAGCAGCAGCCCCAGCAATGCTGGGTCTGTGCTGTCATCGGAACGCCCCAGGAGACACATGCACGTGGCTCTGGACAGTCCCAACAGGGACATGTGTCCAGTCAACACACTCCCGCTTCTGATGACAGTACCCAGTCAGGCTTTGTGCACACAGACACTGATCTGTATGGCATGCCAGGTGCAGTCTGTGGCTGTCCACAAACCCCTGTATATGGCAGCCATGAGGTGGAACTGTGTGCGTGCATACACACATGCGAAATGTTAACACTTAGGGCAACCACATACACGCACACACTGCACCAACACTGCCCCACCCTGTACTGCTGCCCCTCACCAACACACATACACACACATGTCAATTGGTGGTATCAGTGGCTGACTCAGGCATACCTAATCCACACCCTGTGCATATGATGACACTGTGCCACCTCCTGCAATCTCCAACATCATTGCGGAACAGGTAAACACGTTGCTGATGCACAGGGTGACTACATAGATGTGTATTAGTAGTATCATGTTGGTAACAGTACAGTGTGCTGCTATGACTGTGTGTGTACCCCAGCATGCCTGCTGTAGTAACTGTATGAATGTCCTGAATTGTTATCTGCACCCATAGTACATACCAAAGTATAACAGCTGCACATAATTGCATGCCGGTGGTAAGGTTGTCAACAGATAGCCGCATACATGGGTAGCACAGGGGGAAAGCTAACGCAAGTAGTGATATGCAATGGTGGACATGCACAGTAATGGTGTCAAGATGCCCACAACGACTATGCCATGTGTATGTTCACGCATCTAGATATGTGTGCAGTACCAATGTTGTCCAGATCACAAATAAGTATGACATAATATCGGTTCTACCGTGGGCATCTGTGCTGCGTATTCCTGGGTACATGTTGATAGTGCCTACATATTTGCATTGTTACTTACTGTTATTGTTACCCCTTCTTTGTTGTATAATGCAGTACTTCCAGCCCTGTGTACTGTAGCTTTGTTTGCATGCATGTTCGCCTGGGGTCCCCTGGAACACTGCTTACACCTGCAATGCAGAGTTACAGTGCTTCTGTAGACTGCTAGTGACATCTGCATAGCGTACCATATGTATGTCAACCTTACACATGACAGAACGTCACTGTCTGTCCTGTACGCATGTACGTTGCCTGTGACACACTGCACATGTCTTACCTGGCATTTACCCACGTTTGCAGTCATATATATCAGTGCTATGAGACAGAGGCAGTCCACCCACACATACACACCTTCAGTATGTTGTTCCCCATTGGCCCTATGTGTTGGTACTCACCATGGCAATCACACTACTAGGGTGGCATGTACAAAGGTAACCTGTGAATCGCCTCTATGGTCCAGTCGTGGTTTATGTGGGTCATGTGTCATTGTCACAGCTGCCACATGTATGCAGTCAGCCATAACCCTTGGCCAGGAATGTACAACACATGTGTGGGATGCCACCACACAGCCAATCTGGGGACTGGTCTCTCTGAACCCAGTGATGCCATACCCTGTCAGGTGGCATGTCATATATACTACGTCCAGGACAAACGTCAAACCCAATCCCTACTGCTACTATTGATAATACCCCTGAAGATGTTCCTGATAGCTTTGACCAGTCCTTTACTGAGACATTGCAGGCCCTAGCTAGCCATCTACCTCCTAGCTCCCCTGGTCCTGAAAGCAGCGCCCCTAGAAAACTACTTGCGTCCAGCTGCCAACCAGTCACCACTTCACTTCTCCATACCTTGGTTGTAACAGTGAAACCCACTACACTGTGTGCTGATCAACACCCTGCCGAATACCTATCAAAACCAGATGATGCTATTGCTTACCCCATCTCAAAGGTAATCAAAGGTACTATGTTAGAATCTAACTTTCCCACCATCTGGAAAATGTCATATGTAATCCCACTTCACACAGGAGGCAGCTCTACTGAAGTCTCCACTTATAGGCCAATAGCTATACTCTCTCCACTTGCAGAGATTATGGAGAATTTCGTAATAGACAAGTCATGCACCACCTAATCCAAACTCGCATTATGGCAGACACTCAGCATGGCTTACGTCCTCATCACAGCACTACGTCAGGCCTCCTAGCCTTTACTAACACCATAAGCCATACTTGCAACATTAATTATATATCCACAGCCCTCTTTTTGGATAACTCAAAGGCATACGATATGCTTGATCACCAACTTGGACTCCACACCCTGCACAGACTGTCTAGATACTGGAGCCTTCCAATGGTGTCAATCCTACCTGCATGGTCAACAGCAGGCCGGCCTCTGGCAGAACAAACCCTCTAACCTTCTACCTAACACCCTCAGAGTACCACAAGGCTCTATCCTAGGGCCCTTGCTGTCCTCCATCGTCATTAACGACCGTTATACTGTCATCCCAAAAGTCAGCTGTATCCAATATGCTGTATACTCTACTCTGATCTGCTCAGCCACATCTCCAGTAGAGTTATGGTCAGCTACCCAGACCACCTTTAATACAATAGCAAACTGGCTTTCTGAACATCGTCTGATCCTAAATCCCAATCAAACTAAACTGCTGTTATTCCACCAACACGTAGGTCTACCACGTTCACCGTTACCATAACACCAACTGATGGCACAATAATCTCCCCTGACCCATCTCCGAAACTATTAGGTGTCATCATAGACAATAACCTCATATGTGACATACATGTTAACCAGATTAGCAAAACCATCAATAGAAAGCTAGGGTCACTTTACAGAATTAAAGCCTTCCTAGCCCCTCCAGCTAAAGGTGCCATAGCTCGCTCACACCTTGTTTCAGCCCTTCTGTATGCATCCCCTCTACTCTCACATATGAACAAGACTGTCCTTAACAAGCACTGGATTTGCTACAACCACATTGCCAGGTTTGCCACTGGCCCGCCTGTTAGGACACATCATTGCATCAATCTAAATCAGCTTGGATGGCTTGCAATACCCAGCCTAATACAGTATAACCAACTGATTATGGCCTATAACATCCTCTATAATCCAGACAATACTCCTGCACTTAAATTATAATCACCCCCTATAACAATCCTAGACCGCTTCGATCCTCTAACAATGTACTACTTCAAACTAGCGAGCTTATTAACACAGCTGGTGATTCTCTCTTTGCAAATCCTGTAAGTAGATCCTGGAACTCACTTCCAGCTGATATTACCCTAATGTCCACCTTAGGTCATTTAACAGTAGACTCAAACAACATTTGTCATGTAACTGGCTATGTCAATGTATCAAGCCTGGCTAACTCAAATGTGTAACCTGTGTGAACCACTGTACTGTGTAATTACAATTTCATCCTGGCTTGTGCTCAGGTCTAACATTAACCTGTGGAACATGTTGGACCTGCTTACTTATGTAATCTCTGTAAATAATCTGTTTGTACTATGTAATGCTAGTATTCTGTAATGCTGTATCTGCTACCCTCGTAGCTTGTCTCCACGGGCCTACCCTGGGAATGGACATGCATCCAGTTGGGCTATCCCAGTCAACATATGTAGGATACATAAATAAATCAATACATGATATTACAGTGACGACAATACCAGTCAGACATTGACACACTCTGACAGCATGCTGAACACACTGGGGCATATGTGGGGACTCAGACTAGCAGCCTGCCTGTGCATCACACACCTCCGCAGCTGGCACACAGGCATATGTTCCGTCGGAACAGAGCACATGCCACACATGGCACGCACATCCCCTGTGCCACACACCCACAGCCTGTAGGGCTACACAACACACCTGCTACAGACGTGTCAGGTACCTGTCATGTGTGCTGCACTGGGGTCCCGCTCAACAGGCTGCATCTGGTGAAGGTCACAGTGGTATGACTCAGGGGCACTATGGTCCACCACAGCACACATGCATACAGGTCAGACAGAGGCATGGACAGATATGACTCACTCATTGACCATGCCAGTGTGGCTGCCTGGGACATACCTCCCTGGACTACATGATAGGGAACATAGAATGGATCTCTCAGCATGTGGCACAGGCCAGTATGAGCCTGATGTTGGTTGCCAACATACCCTCCCCAGGTATTCTACCACTATATGTGGGAAGGCTGTTGTATGTCTACATTATGCTCAGTCTCCACTGTCATTCATAGGGTATCCACTGGCTGTCAACGTGTGCTTACATGCTAGGGAAGCCACATTGATGTTCACGGGTCATCTTGCACGTGACACACATGGCCCGATGTATACTGGCAAGGCTCCTTGGTACACACATACTGCCTTATGCTGCAGGACATGGTTTACATAGCGACCTCCATGGGTATCACACAGGTTAGGACACTAACAGTGCTGCTACACAACTACAGCAGTGTACACCGGAGGATGCATGCACCAGACACTGCCCTCAGCACGGTGAACTGCAGTGTCTGTGCAGTACCGAATGCATGATTCATGGCTCACAGGTGTTACCCATCACTGACAGGTTATGCCCCATACCATGCCTGTCGTCCCCTACACATGTAACACACATGGATAGGGGGGTGGTATCCCAAGTTAACACAGATACATACACCTCCAGGTTGTTGGCACAGCACAAACCATCAGGGCCTACTCATGTGCAGCTGACAGTGTGTCAGACTGCCATCTGGTTCATAGCATGGCACACACAACCCTCACATACACAGGAAGACCACCTATCCTCCATAACAACACCGGCAATATGACAGTCCCATGAACTGTGTTTATAAGGCCATACTGCATCCAGCCGAACATTGTGTGTGAGCATTACTGTAGCTACAACACTCTAGTTGAAGAGTTCACAGCATGTGGTCACCGAAATGCAGTGGAATGACATGTTACCACTATCACTACAGGTGGGAACATGCAGCACCTGTACATTGACTACATGTACACTATATGGCCCAGACCAGATGTGTACCCCCTGCTGTAGGTCTTTCACCATAGACACCCACACTGTATTGGGACATACCACGTGCGGACCCAGTACAGTAAGACACAGTCATATTGGTATACATTGCTAATACCATTTATCCACACAAAGCATGTGTCAGACATGGTAACTACTGCAGGCCACAGGTATTTATGTGTATGTGTCACACACATACATCATGTGTGCAATGCCATTGCTGGGTTAGGCAATGGCATGCATTGTTATGTACAAACACCCGCACAAGGTCATACTGTGTGACACAACCACACGTGATAGTTGTGGGTTACCAAAACATGCCTATCTGTACTCTGACGATGGTAATAGACACAGTAGCAGAGCACACTATTGGCATTACTAGCCAACTAGCCCTGTCTGGCTGTGCTGATAGTGTGGTGACATCCCCTGTGTTTACTGGTGGAGTATGCAGCATCTGGTGTATAGTAGTATTTGCCAAAAGGATCTGTTAACTCACACTTGCATTTACACACACCCTACTACCCCCACACACATGCACACTTGCCATATGCAGGATTCATTCCCCTACCTACCTATGTCATGACACGTGAGAGGGACGCATTAGCAAAGCGCACTGTTCAGTTTACTAGATAGTTCCTCGTCTCTGGCTATACTTATACGGTGCTGACAACATCAGTACTTTGAAAGGGTAATGTGCATCAGGTAGTGTGATCACCTGATTGCCAAAACTAACATGTTTTTCATACGGAAATGCACACACACACATGTCTTTACAGGTTTCAAAATCCTACCTAATTACATTACGATACACAGGGGAAACACATTAGCAGAGCATGCTATTCGCATTACTGGGAGGCTTCCCTTCTCCTGCTGTACTTCTAGGGTGCTGACATCATCTGTGTTTAGAAAGGGGCGTGTGCATCCTGTAGTGTGTTCTCCCAGTTGCCAAAAGGAACATTTCCCTTAGACATATCTGCACACACACAATAACCCCCCCCCCATCCAAATACACACACTTAGCATCTGCAGGATTCAAACCACTACCTAACTATGTTATGACACATGAGACGGATGCATTAGCAGAGCATGCTATTCGCATTACTGGGAGGCTTCCCTTCTCCTGCTGTACTTATAGGGTGCTGACATCATCTGTGTTAAGAAAGGGGCGTGTGCATCCTGTAGTGTGTTCTCCCAGTTGCCAAAAGGAACATTTCCCTCATACATATCTGCACACACACAATAACCCCCCCCATCTAAACACACACACTTGGCATCTGCAGGATTCAAACCACTACCTAACTATGTTATGACACATGAGACGGATGCATTAGTAGAGCGCGCGATTCGCATTACTGGGAGGCTTCCCTTCTCCTGCTGTACTTATAGGGTGCTGACATCATCTGTGTTAAGAAAGGGGCGTGTGCATCCTGTAGTGTGTTCTCCCAGTTGCCAAAAGGAACATTTCCCTCATACATATCTGCACACACACAATATCCCCCTCCCTATCCAAACACACACACTTGGCATCTGCAGGATTCAAACCACTACCTAACTATGTTATGACACATGAGACGGATGCATTAGTAGAGCGCGCGATTCGCATTATTGGGAGGCTTCCCTTCTCCTGCTGTACTTATAGGGTGCTGACATCATCTGTGTTATAAGAAAGGGGCGTGTGCATCCTGTAGTGTGTTCTCCCAGTTGCCAAAAGGAACATTTCCCTCATACATATCTGCACACACACACAATAACCCCCCCCCATCCAAACACACACACTTGGCATCTGCAGGATTCAAACCACTACCTAACTATGTTATGACACATGAGACGGATGCATTAGCAGAGCGCACTATTCGCATTACTGGGAGGCTTTTCTTCTCCTGCTGTACTTATAGGGTGCTGACATCATCTGTGTTAAGAAAGGGGCGTGTGCATCCTGTAGTGTGTTCTCCCAGTTGCCAAAAGGAACATTTCCCTCACACATATCTGCACACACACAATAACCCCCACCCCCATCCAAACACACACACTTGGCATCTGCAAGATTCAAAGCACTACCTAACTATGTTATGACACATGAGATGGATGCATTAGCAGAGCGCGCTATTCGCATTACTGGGAGGCTTCCCTTCTCCTGCTGTACTTATAGGGTGCTGACATCATCTGTGTTAAGAAAGGGGTGTGTGCATCCTGTAGTGTGTTCTCCCAGTTGCCAAAAGGGGCATTTACCTCATACATATCTGCACACACACAATAATCCCCCCCCCAATCCAAACACACACACTTGGCATCTACAGGATTCAAACCACTACCTAACTATGTTATGACACTTGAGACGGATGCATTAGCAGAGCGCGCTATTCGCATTACTGGGAGGCTTCCCTTCTCCTGCTGTACTTATAGGGTGCTGACATCATCTGTGTTAAGAAAGGGGCGTGTGCATCCTGTAGTGTGTTCTCCCAGTTGCCAAAAGGAACATTTCCCTCATACATATCTGCACACACACAATAACCCCCCCATCCAAACACACATACTTGGCATCTGCAGGATTCAAACCACTATCTAACTGTGTTATGTCACTTGAGACGGATGCATTAGCAGAGCGCACTTTTCGCATTACTGGGAGGCTTCCCTTCTCCTGCTGTACTTATAGGGTGCTGACATCATCTGTGTTAAGAAAGGGGCGTGTGCATCCTGTAGTGTGTTCTCCCAGTTGCCAAAAGGAACATTTCCTTCTCACAGCATTTCACACACACAAACCCCACTCACCCACACACACTGAGCATTTGCAGGATTCGAACCCCTACCTAACTATATTATGACACTTGAGGGCAACGCATTAGCAGAGCGCACTATCCGAATTACTGGGCATTTGTTCTGCACCTGTAGTATTTCTAGGGTGCTGACATCTTCATTTCCACAGAGGTTTGTAGATGTCGTACTACCTGTCAGGTGGGGGATAGCATGTATATGCATTTGCAGCCACCTACATCAGGGTCAGATGTGCACATCGCACTGGCAGGTTATGTTCTATACCATGCTTTGGGACCACAGGACCTGTAACACACAACACAACCAGTCCAGCACACCACACCCACATCCAGGACACACACCTAGCTTCCCTGGGAACAGTGCCAGAATATGCAGGTATTCACATACACCATTCCAGTTGTTAACATCAGGTACAGGCATATTGTGTGTGAGAACTACTCAGGCCTCTACCACTTTACCCTACCACCACTACAATTTGTGGGTCCATGTGCTATGGCAGAACCACACACCACAGCCACATGGGTTAATACATATTGCACCTGTCCATCTGCAACGTGGGTACTCACTGTTCCACACCAGAGGTAGACCACCATTGTTGATACCTGCCCATGTCCACCTTTCCCTGGACATCCATATCCCATCTCCACCCCCAGGCAAGGTTGTCACTGCACACAAACTGTGTTTAGCATAAGCAGACTCTACACTTGTGTAGACTGGGGTGGATGACTTCAGAGGACCCATGCTGGAGGACTATACTGGCCACTCAGCATAATCCTTGACACTTGCATCCAATGAGCATGTGTACAGTTTGCATTGGTCATGCTATCCCACATATACCCATGACTGCTCCACAACAAGACACCTGTCAGCTGTACACTGGCCATATATGCGCCGTTCTACAGACAGAGTGACCTACTACATTGCAGAGCTGTAGCCCACAGAGGGAGGACATCTGTGGACGTTTCCAGCACGGCACTTCATTCACACATACTCATTACAACACAGTGTTGACAGTGGAATCGTCCAGAGAATGCGGGTAGGGCTCCCCTCAGTCTGTTATTGACGGACACCTACTGTCAGAGATCCTCAGCAACCCTCTCACAGCACACACCGACAACATGGCTGTGGCTTAGCACATTCAATCCCTGAGACCTCCACGGTGCCCCTGCTTGACAGAGGCACAGCTCACTAGCCTCACATGTTGCCTTCTGTGACATACTGTACAGTGGCACGGTAGCCTACTATCCTGGGGATGCAGTTGCCAAGCACACTCTGGCTGAGCTGCCATTCCCTGGGGCAAGAAGCCTAGTATTGACCTCTACACCCATATGTTCAATTGTCAGATGCACAATATTTGTAGTGCTGTTCTACTGTTTGCAGGTCTTTATTGCCATAGCCTTCCCTGTTCCTATGACCAACTTGTGTATCTGTGGCAGATGTTTGCATATGACGGCGGTCCACTATATAACTTATGTCTCTGTGGTCATTTACTGTGTGCACTGGGCTGATTGCTGTGTTGTGGTTGGTTCCTGGACTGACACGTACAAATACCAGATATGTGTGGCCAACTGCTACACAGAGATATGGCCTAAGTGTGTGAGCATGCCCAGTTCAGCCTTTCCATGTCATGTTGTCTGACATATGCCTCATTTATCAAAGTGTGCGAGCATGCCCAGAGTGAGCTTTCCATATGTTGTACTCTGAAGTCCAACACATATTTGGGTGTGTGTGACCTTCATCATTATCACATGTTTATGATTGTGTGCTGGATGTCATGTTGTGTACTAACTGGCCAACTGCTTTGTGTCTGCCACAACAGGGATTATACTGTGCCTGCAGAAATTGCATGGGATACTTTGCAGACAGTTCTCAACATACTTTCATAATGACCTAACACTGTAGTACCGTATAGTGTACTGGTTCAGTATTTCACTGTAGTGGACAGTATCCTGGGCTTTAGTCCTATCACTGCTTGACATCTTCATAGTGAACACGGCAGACTGTGTAGGGGCCAGTTGTGCACATATGACCATGTTGCAATATGTTCAGATATGGACTACCTACACCAGGCTCGTCCAACATTGCTAGTGTATTCCACAACATGGGTGGGCATTGGCAAACACTAGCAATGTTCTGTAGGCCATTGCTGATGGTAGTCACAGGGTGTGTTTGTCCTTTGACACACATTGTAACTGGGGTTTGCCATTACATATGTCATGGTTGGTATACTGTGCCTCTGTCTACCTCTGACATAACAGTGATACCCAGGGTAGCCTACCATCTCCCATACACTCATCAGGATGCCTCTTGAGGGGTGTCGATATGTGGCACTCTGGCTGCCCTGTATCAGGAGTTTACTGCAGTGTGGGGGTGCCTTCTGTGTTATGGATCATTCTGTACAGCTTGTCCTATGTATGTCAGTGCTGGGGTTCAGGTCCCTCATGTGCATAGCTCACTGCCATTCAGATTGTACAAGGTGCAACATGTTCATTCATTCCAGGTTGGACATGGCATCATGAATCAGGCACAGCTTTCCTGTAGCCAGGAAGGATGGACGTGTGTGGGGCTGCAGTTTGTTTACTCAGGCAACACATGGCATCTGTTCAGGCTCTTTGCTACCCCTGGTGGGGTACTGTTGTGGACTTTACAGTCGTTGGAGGTGTCTGCTGCGGTATATCCCACAAGGGCTATTGTAGTCAGTTGTGATGCTGATGGAGGATGGCTGCAGAGCCAGAGTGGTTTCCCCTTATCTACATCTGCCAGCCTTCATGTTTGGGTGGGTATATGGTACATGTTTCTGCGAACACTAGAGACACATGTTTGTCCAGTGCAGGTTATTTATCACCTTTTGTACCCAGGTCTCACATTACATGTTAGGTGCCTCATGGGTTAACACCTGCGTGGTATTTTGTGGGCACTTACTGTATATCCACAGTGGTTGTCTATACACATTTCTGCGATTAGCTTGCTGACTTGGCTATGGCTACAGTTGTTTGTTTGTGGGTGGCCCTTTTGTGGGTTTCTTGTGTCAGCTGTGGGTCGGATACTGTGGGCTGTTTGTACTCCTCTACATACATGCTCAGTCACAGTCCTTCCATGTTGGCCTATACCTATGGGACATGTATACAGAACGGGGGTGGGGGGGGGACAAGACCAGGCCTTGTGGGATGCCACTCATATCCGCTTTGTAGTCTGGCATGGATGCAGCATGTCTGACCATGTCAGTTCTATCCTTGGTCTGCTTTGCAACCCCTCTACTGACATAGGGGTGATTTTTTAAGCTGGTGAACATATCCATACTGAACACGTATGGTATGGTCTAGAAGCATGTGCACGGTCCAGCTACGCTGTGTGGACCACATAGCCCTCATCACTGACCTTAATGACTGCTTCAAATGGGTCAGACATGTTTAGGGGCCGGTTCTGCAGTTACAACAGCCACAGTGTGTCGGGTCCGGTATCAGTAGGTCCACATTAGCCTTCTGTCTGCGGTACATACTGATCCTTTCCATAGCTGTACAGAACAAGCTTGTCAGGATCCTGGGGTGTTAGTTTGGAGTATCCATTCAGGCAACCCCTTTGTTGTGATGGACCACTGTTGTTGTACACTGCTCTTTGGGTACATACCCTGTGGTAAGGCTGACATTGGCCAGTAGTGTGATTTTGCATTCCATTACTCTTGGGGTCCATGTTGGCCTCAGCACAGGACACCGTCACATACCTTTGCTGCTGTGTGTTCTGCTTTGCAGATGATGGCTGTTACCTCAGCATCTGCAATGTCAGGGGACCATCTGCTGGGATAGGTATTTTGCACTGGGGGGGGGGGTGTTTGCACTGCACCTGACAGGTTGTATGTTAGCAATATGTGTGTGTGTTTGGTATCTTGTTTGTAATATCTGTGTGATTCGGAGCATATCTGTGGATGCTCAGCATGGTTCCTACCATCAGTTGGGTAAGCCTTGTGATTATCCTTAGTGTCCTGTACATGTTGTATCTTCATAGGTTCATGGGTTCATAGTAGGCTAGACACCATAGGCCATTGGTAAGCCTAGCTAGAGTGTGTGTGTCTTTCGCCACCCCTTGCTATGTTTAATTATGGCCATTTATGAGGTTCTTCACTGTGCCTCTGTCTGGTCGTGACACAGTGGGGACCCCCAGTATACATGTACGGTCATCCATCCACTTGGCAATATTCCTGTTGAGGGGTGTCAGTGAGGGGCTCTGCCTACCATGGATTGGGATCCTGTTTCTGGGTGTGGGGGCCTATGGGTTATGTATCTGTCCCTCCAGCACATCTTATTTCATTATGTGTTGAGGTTGACATCTGTGACTCTCACAGCTCCAATGGCTTTGATTTCCTGTGGTGTAGCATGTCCATTACTCCTGTGTTGGACATGGCCTGGTACAACGGACATACAATGCCTCTGTGTAGGCAGTGTGTGGCTGCAGTCAACTGGGGTGTCTACAGCCAGGCAGCATATGACATATATTCCGCACACTTTATCCTGTTGGTGGGGTAACTATGAGGTCTTCCCAACCGCTGCAGGTGTCACGTATGGTACATCCCATATGAGTCATTGTACTAGATTGTGGGTCTGATAAGGGGACAGTACAGCAGCACAGTGACCCCTGTTGATGTTGGTGTGAATCCTTTCATGATACGGTGTCCAGTATCAACAGTCTTCATAGCCACATTGGCATTGTGGCTGTCACATAACAGATTAATGTCGACCTGTGTCCCTAAGTCCCTGATGACTCCTTGCATACATAATGGTTTGACACATATGTGGTACTTTGTGTACCTTGTCTGGTATTTGGTGGGACATCCATACTGTCCAGTGTCTTCGGATGTCTGGCTGGGGTTCTTGTGTGTGAGAGTGTGGTCTGTCGCATGCTACAGACTGTACAGCAGTTTTGACTACAGTTATGTGCACATGGGTGGTGTCCGCTGCTTTGTGCATTGTCAGTTACCTGGCTATATGGGTGTCTGTGCTGCATATGGATACTCCCCCTCCTTTGATGTCTTGGTGCAGGTGTTGGGGCCATAACACATGGTATGTGGTATAACCTAGTAGTGCTGGTGTGGTATCACTAGGCCTGCAGCAGGCTTCTGTCACTGGACAGACATCAATGTTCTCCATAATGGGAGGTGCCTCAGGGGCATGCATATTGCAGTTTACACATCTGGCATTGGGCAGCATTACCCTTATGTTTCCTACCACTTATGTTTTCTAGGGTGGTGGGTAGTCTTTTTGGCCTTGCCTACATACGGCTCTATGGAGGCGGCAATGGCCTTATCCAGTATCCAGACGCCCAGGGGTAACAGGTGCAGGCCATCCCTGGAACAGCAGCATGGCTTGTCATGCTTGACATCTCCAGCGGACACACATTACACCCTCTTGGACTGACAGCTGTAACTGTGCCAGCTGTTAAACATGAGCATTCTGTGTTTGTACTGTGGCATCATTCTTGGTGAGGGTTGGATGCTGCACACAGCCAGTGTCATCCCGCCCTGGGGTACATACTCGGAGGGACCATACATGTCTCATTTGTTGTTGATCAGGGAGGTACATCTCAGGTAATTCACCCCAGCATGGACATTAAGTGCATCATATTCCTGCTTGCTTTGGGGTGACCTGCGTACTTGTGTTACATGGCATTTTGTGGCTACCTACAAGCAGCTTACTCTACCCTTTCCCTTGTTCAGTCTGGTGAGTGGGACAGCTGTGTTTCTGCCTATACAGACACCTATTACGACTGTATCAGGCATTTGTTTCTCCTTCGGGCCTGTGACTGTTTGGCACACCAGCTTTGCGTACTATTCGTTGCATGTGCTATGTTTGAAGGTTGTGGTTGCTTGTGATCTACTTTGCAGGTGTCTGTTGGTGTGGTGTGTTTGTAATTGCGGCCTCCGGGCATATTTGTCTGTGTTTATGTGTTTGGTTTACAGTTGGGGTAGGTCTATGTGGGACTGGGTTTGTGGTGTATGTGGTTACCTTCTCCTCCTGACTACTGTTGACAGTACTGGCTTGTTGGAGCTCAACCTCTGCTTTGGATACATGGATGCATCTATCACATATGTCTGTATTTATTCGGGGGGTGTTGTGGTTGTCTGTGTACTTGGGACAGGCGTCACATTGCCTCTGGATTCATAGGTTATACTTGTTGTGGCTGGACTTAGTGGATTGTATGTGTGGACATATGTTGTTGCCATACTACTGGTCAGTGATTACTTCCCTTTTATGTTTGCTCTATCATGTGGTATCTTCCTCATTCTCTTGCATGGTTTGGTAATGGCTGGAGCCCAGCATGCCAGATGTCTGCGTGTATGGCATTGTGTGTTGTTGTTATTTGTGATTGCATACTCCAAGCATTCCTGGCTGTGTTCATGGAATGCCTGTATAACATGTTCTGTGGTGTGTCCCATGTTCTGCACTTGCACAGGGCCTTTTCTGGATTCAACATCAGTTTTGTGGGCTGCGTCCTATACTTTACACATGTTTTGCACTGTGGTATTCTGGCCAGGGACTGGGGTCGGGTGTGTATTTCCAGTGTGCTTACTCTATGGTCTTGTCTTACCAGTGAGGGGTACACTTCTCATCTTGCCATCCAGTACACATGTTGCTGATTATCACATCCAGTATGCTTACCCCTCTTGTGGGGGTAGTACATTGTTCCTGGGCAGTTTGGTTTATGGCATCTGGGTAACTTTCCCCTACTGTGTTGGTGCTAGTACGATGCTAACGGTGTTTGTCTGGGTATTTTCAGTCGAGCAATATAATGTGGTTTGGGGGGCTTGATATATTCATGTATTCCGACATAGGCCAGGTGATGTTCCTGGTATTAGGACAGTGGTCTGCAGCAGGCTATCTACTGTGAGGCAGTTTTAGCCATTGGTATTTGACCATGGCTATTCCATGCTGCTTCTTGTTGTGGTACCAACATGGGGGTGTGGTTATCCTTGCCATTTCTTGCTAGTCACCCACCTTTTGTAGCTTGTCCCATGTTTTGCGGCTGTACAGCACAGTATGAGGTGTGACCTGGTAGTGCTAGGGTGCTGCTGTGAGCCTTGCCCAGTTCTCTATTACAGGACTGGTATCTACATTCTCCTTACTGTGTGCATTTACACTGCACACATCTTGCTGTTTGTACATCTGTCATGGGGTAGTGTTACATCTAGGTTCCTATCCCTTGTAGAACCTATGAGGTTGGGTGTGTGTTTTGCGACTTACCTATTCAGGGCATGTTGTGGGTACTGACAGCCTTTGCCAGTATCCATGGGGCATGGCATGCTAGGTGCATGCCACCCCTAGCAGGTGGTGCATCATGTCGGACTCCGCATATCTTCCCAGCCTGTGACACATTGGCTCCCCTTTGACTGACTGCATTACTTCAGCTGATTATTGTACTTGATCTTCTTGTCTACATAGTGTGGCATCATGCTTGGTGGGGTGAGATGTTAGGCAGGGTCTTCTTGTTTGCATATACTAGATGTTGTTACATTGCTTGACACATGGCAATCATGCCTCAGGTGGTGCTGCAGGGCTGCCTCTGTCGGATGCACATACTACACTCCCTGTGCATGTTTGAGAGCAGGTTGTGTCATGTTAGGCATCCCTGTTACTATATGAGTGAGTCAGAGAGGGGTATCATTCCCAGGGTTCCTACTGTGCCAGTGTATGTGCTATGCGTTGCCTCTTTGCCAAGGCCAGGGCATACTGAGCAACCCTCCTTCTGCCTACTGGGGCAGGCTCAGGTTGTTCCTCCTCCGAGTCACGCTCTGCCTGTGATGGCCTTGGCAATGGTGGGGGGCTGTTTGGCCCGGCCCTATGCTGGTCCTGCTGCAGCTGTTTTTGCAAGATCATATTATGTAGCTCTATCACATTACGTGTTTGTGCGTGTGCCTCATTATGGCATTCCTGTTCAGGTGTGTGTGCGTTTCTGATGGGTGTCATCAGCCACGGCTCCAGTGCATAACCTACATCCCCCACTAGGTGTCCGTGTGGGATGTCCCCATTGGCAAATGTCTGGTACAGCTGCGTCAAATGCCAGATGTGGGAATCGTGATAACTCCCAGGGCAGCCAGCACACACATTCATTATTATGCCCTGGGCATCACACACGATCTGGCAGTTGATGGAGGGGAAGCCCTTGCGGTTTATGTAGGCCCTACCCCACTCTCGTGCTGGTGCTTTGATGCATATGTGCGTGCAGTCTATAGCACCCAGTACCTCAGGGTATTCCGCTATTTGCTGGAAGAGACGCATATTGCTGGCCAATACCTCACGGGCATTGGGGAAATATACATGATCACCGACATGTGCTGACATGGCATCCAGGAACTGGTGTAGTACCCTGGAGGCTGATGCCTGTGATATCCCCATCATATTGCCAGTTGGTCTCTGGAAGGTACCTGTTGCTAGTATTCTTAGGCCAACACATACCTTGGTTTCCACTGGGATGGGTTCCCCTCTGTTGGTTCTGTGTGTGAGGCATGGCCTGCACAGCTCAACAATCTGCTGCAGGAGCTCTCTGTCCACTCTATAGCGCTCTACTATCTCCAGCTCATGTAACCCGTGGTAGGTGACCCTGGGCCTGTACACTCTTCTCCGTCTCCTCACGGTGGGTTGTCTGGCACCATCTGCATTGTCACCACCCTCAGCAAGTCACCTATGTCTCATTATGACAGCTATGGCAGCCCCTATCATTTCTGCTCTGACTTCAGCGTTTTCAGTTTTCACTTCTATTAGCTTACTCCTGTCTTGCAGTGTCTCTTAATGAAAACATCCTGCACTACTGTTTGCAGAGTTTTAAGTGCTGGGCTGGGCTACTATTCTGCCTGTGTAATTGCCTGCTTCTAATTATTTTCACCTGCTAGCTTCAGCAGTTATCCCTGCTAGCTTCCTATTAATTCTGTTGCTTCCTTTTTCCTCTCTGTTTCCGCAGGGGGGAGCAACTTGCATACTATCTGAAACACGCTCACAGTGGCTTACACGCGCGCACACGTGCTTACACGGTTAAGAATCTACTTATTCAGGTTTAGACGCACGTACACCCGCGCAAACACTGTTACACGTCTGCCAACAGCCTCCAACATACTCAGCCTGCCTTACATGCGCACACACCCGCGCAAACAGTGTTAAACATCTCCCAACACGCTCCCACATGCTCACACTGCCTTACACGCGTGCACACTGCCTTACTCACACTTCATTGCACGCACACATGCGCATGCACGGCCAGCAAGAAACTTTGGTGTAGGTAACAGTTTACACCTTCCATTTCTTGTCTTTCCATGACTTATCTAGTGGCACACCTCTTTCCATGATCTGTGCCTGTCATTTGTCATGTTACACTGGCCTCCAATGAACTGCGTTTCTTTCTACCATTCCCCCCTGTGATGTCACCTATCTCCTACTCTATTCCTCCCCCTTTTGTATCTCTTACACTACTCAGACCGTGCTCATTTGCTATGTGACTGTGAGATTCAGTATCCTAACCCTCATTTACATGAGATTGCCTACTAATGCTTAATTACATGTCTTAGACTCAGCTTCCCCCCTTAGCAACCACTACACGGTGGCCATGTTGGTTTTGGTCTGCTGGTCCCTGCATTGTCATTCCATGTATTGCATGAAACCCACATTTGTGGGTTTATAACCTTCTTTTTTATGTTTTTATACAGCGCAACCCGTTTGCGCGGGGCTGCGCTGGGTTTAAACATCGGCGATTGCCGAAAATAAAAACATATTTTTTATATTTTTGCATCGGGTTATCTTGCCAATGGCCACATATTTGGCCACTGGCATGCTGCCTGACTCATATGCAACCTTTTTTTGGAGCTGACATCGCTCCATTGTGGATTTTGCAGGAATGTACTCAGTTGTCAACTGAGTACATTTCTGCAGCTAAAACGTCTCCTACACGGACTGGTTTCTGCTTAGTGGATCTCTAATATACCTCATTTGCATACCTTTCGGATGCAAGTGAGGTATTTAGCATGTCCACGCCCAGTCCATGTAAGAGACGTTTTAGCTGGTCTCTTACATGGAGTTTAGGGCTGTTCCTGGATCGCGAGGCTTGCATGGGGTGTTGCACGTCTCTTACACTCCGTGCAAGCCTTCGTGAATCCTGCCCAATAAGTCAGTATTTTACTTTTCTAATAAAGCTACCCCTAATGCAGTTACCACTAGAGTCTTTGATCTTACCAGTGCTCAGACTGGCTCATTTGGAATTCTTAGAATGAGAAAAACAAAAATTATGCTTATCAGGTTCATACCTTAGCTGCATGTTTCAGTCTGTCACCTGAATTTAACCTCTACACCTCCTTTTTGCCTCCAGTGAAACACATCTTTTCATTTTTGATAACTAGGATTTCATTCTAGACTCCACCTTTGATTTTATGAACTATATTAGGATCTTTGCCAAACCTGTAAATACTAAACTTCATAGCAGTCTCCAAGCTACAAGCTTCTCTCCTTCTGAAGCCAAGTTGGTCATACCCATGGTTGTTTACCCCTCCCTGTACCTATGCATCCATTCCCTTAAGCTAGGGTTACCACCTGTCCCACTTTGCGAGGGACAGTCCCACTTTGCGAGGGACAGTCCCTCTTTGCGAGGGACAGTCTCTCTTTGTGAGGGACAGTCCCTCTTTGGCAGTTGTGTCCTGACAAAATATTAAAGATGGCAAATGTCCTGAGATTGTAGGACATAATTATGTCCCATATTTTATGTAATAGTTGCATAAAATAGTTATCTCTGTATCTAAAATACCTAAATGTTACAAGAAACAGAATAAGCAACTAAACTGTTGCACAAGAATAAGCTTTTATTTAGTCAAAAAAGTTAAGTTCTATCCTTTGTACTGACCGTGGGTATGTGTCAGCCTGTAAAATCTGATGTGTCCCGAAAATGTCCCACTTTGGCCATTTGAAAAGGTGGCAACCCTACCTTAAGCGCCAAAGGCAAAAGCCATACTTTAAACTTTGAACTTACCTTATAATACATACAAAAGTATATTCTTACTCAGCCAATAGTTATGCACAGCTGCAACCTGTGGAACTCATTGGGATGGCTCCTTGCTTGTGCTTTCCACAGAGACAGCCAAGCTTCCACCACTGGTGCTGTGGTCTTCTCCAGATCCCATTTCTCATTCACTGCCTTCCTTCACACTGACAGCTATAATCTAAGATGTTGTACAACACTATGCAATTAATCATTCCTGTTTTAAGACTCACAACTAAAATGGTTGTCTTTAACTGTGCTGTTTCTTATATCTTCAAGTTGTAAGACTATTCTTTTAGTTTCTCTTTAAGGAACATCTTAAATTACCAAATAATTCCTGTCAAAGAGACTGAACACATGATCACACCATCCGTGATTTGTTCATTGTACACAGGTGTAGGTAAGTGCTAGGCTAATTGTCCTTGTGGGCCATTCTAAACATAGCCAGTTTCTCTTCCAAAGGTGGGAATTAAACCCTGTGTCTGTGAGGTAATTAAACACCTTAACCATTAAACCAGCCCCCACAACTCTGTTTAAGAATGACCTGAGATCGTAGTAGAACCAGATGGTTTGTAGAAAAGAAGAGGCAGGTAGTTTGCCTTTTTTTTCTCTCTGGGAGGGTTCAGGGTCTCTTGTCACACCACTGATAGCCTGGAGGGTACAAGGTAGTTAACCCCATGAATGCAAACCTCAGTCTGCACAAGTGAATTTGGGTAAGCAAACACAGTTAAGTTCCATTGCATGCACACCAGGAAGGGCTTAACACTGGAAAAGGCCCTCCTCATCTGAGTGAAAGAAGCTATAACAAACTTGCTTCTGGCAAGGTTTGGCCTGCATAGATTGTGATAAGTTAAGAAGGACTCGCAAAAGGTGCATCAGACAATAGACAAAGTTTGAAGATAACTCACAGAGGGCATTGTGTGCAAGTAGACATCAGAGAAATTAATTAAAAATGAGTGATCACTTAAATCTTGAATACAGAAGGCATCTGACTCTTGCAATCTGATTCCTTAATGCCATAACTTGCCTCCTGTTTGGTTAGATGAACCTTACCTGCCATACACACCACACACAGACACACACACACACAGAGACACACACACACACACACACACACACACACACACACACACACACACACACACACACACACACACTCCTACTACTATACACATACAGTCACTTACATACATACACACACATACAGAAACTCTGATGCACACACACACACACACACACACACACACACACACACACACACACACACGCGCACAGACAGACACACACAAACACACTCATACTCCTATACACATACACACATACAGAAACTCAGACACACACACACACACACATCCTTGCAACTGTTGTTGTTGCAGTTGCTGCTGTTTTACTTTATTTTTCCCCACTCACTAGCTGTGTCTTTTTAAGAGTCATTGTTAGTGATGGACTGCTGATGCTGCAGTTACTTGCTGTAGTTCTGTGTTTTGTTTTGTTATTTTAATAGCTTCTTTCCTCCCCCTCAACAACACTTATCAAAAAGAGTAGGGAAATTCCTCAGTGTCTTGCCAAAGTTTCCCTAGTTAGTATGAATACCACCTTGAGTTTCCCCTGAAAAAAGTCATTGGTCTAATGAGACTAACCTGGCCAACAAAGTGTACATAAATATCATTTAGCAAGTTAATATCAGAGTGATTGTTTTTTTTAAGAATATTTGTTCTCCAGTAGTTTCTTTGCATCTTCCCTTTAAAATAAATGAATCAACTTTTTCAACTACAATGACAGATTTCGCGGTGGTAAGGTGGTAGTGTTTTTACCTCACAGCAAGAGGTTCTCCCGTTCAATTCTCTGCTTGGCTTGGGAATGCCTTCTGTGTGGAGTCTGCATGTCCACCCCACAGTTGGGTGGCATTCGAAAGACATGCGTGCGTACATGGGCATGCCTTTGTTGAAGGTTGGGCATCGAGCTGGCACCTTGCTAATCGTTAGCGGACCGGAGTACCTCTGGGGCGACCCCTTACCGGGAAAAAGCTGAAAGACAAACAACCTAAGTCTGAAAAACAATAGACAGATAATGACAATTTAAGAGAGTTGAAAGGATGAAGAGGACAACAGGGCTCAGGAATAGTTAGATATGACTCTTGGTGTAATACCTATTCTGACCTAGGTCAGAAATGGAAGGGATGGTGTAGTTTATATACACTTATATTATTTTAGGTCAAAACTGGAAAGGATGGTGGTGTTTATACATGCTTATTTTAGCATAGGTCAGAACTTGAATGTAAGTCATAGTTCATATACAGCTATTCTAGCCTAGCTCAATACCAGAAGGGACAGTGCGGTTTATACATTGTGATTTGGGCCTAGTTCAAAAATGGAATGAATGTCATAGTTTGCACACAGCTACTCTAGCCTAGATCAGAACTGGAAGGGACACTATATTTTTTTGTGTAGCTACTCTAGCCTATGTCATAACTGGAAAGAATGGTGTGGATTATATCCATTTAGAGAATGGGCAAATTGGACATCAGTACCCTGACTGGAGAACAAACGTTCTCCAGCAGGGGATTAGTGTGCAAGTAATGCTCACTGAAAAATGAGTCTACCGCTTCATGGCAGCATATCAAGCCGCCATGGAGCTCGGACTGAGAAAATGGAATGGTTGCCATTATGTTATGCTGACTAAGCAGTGCTTCTGCTGCTAAGTGAGTGTAAAATGTAAAAAAAGTAAAAAGTGTGTGTGTATACGTTTGTCTGTGTGTGTGAGTGTATTTGTGAATGAGAGTGAGAGAGGGAGACATTGGCTGACCTACTATTTTACACTTGCTAGGCAGCCCTTCTGCTGTTTAGCGAGTGTAAAATAAAGTGTGTGTGTGTGTATGCGGGTGTGTGTGTGTGTGTGTGTGTGTATGTGGGTGTGTGTGTGTGTATGCGGGTGTGTGTGTGTGTGTGTGTGTGTGTGTGTGTGTGTGTGTGTGTGTGTGTGTGTATGCGGTTGTGTGTATGCGGGTGGGTGGGGGTGGGAGTGGGTGTGGGTGGGTGTGGGTGTCTGTGTCTGTGGGTGGGTGTGTGTATGCGGGTGTGTCTGCGGGTGTGTCTGTGTGTGTATGCGGGTGTGTCTGTGTGTGTATGCGTGTGTGCGTGTGTGTGTGTGTGTGTGTGTGTGTGTGTGTGTGTGTGTGTGTGTGTGTGTGTGTGTGTGTGTGTGTGTGTGTGTGTGTGTGTATGCGGGTGTGTCTGTGTGTGTGTATGCGGGTGTGTCTGTGTGTGTATATGTATGCAGGTGTGTGTATGTGTGTGTGGGTGTGTGTGGGTGCAGGTGGGTCTGTGTGGGTGTGTGTGTATGCGGGTGTGTCTGTGTGTGTATGCGGGTGTGTGCATGATAGTAAGAGTGAGAGATGGTCAAAAATAAATGAATTAGAAAAAGTGTGTGTTTGTGTGTGTGAGAGAGAAAGTGAAGAGTGGCAGGGATCCAGCAATCCTTAGCAGCATCACATAAGACCTTTGCATACCTCTCGACCATACCTCTCTGCTTAAGAAATCTGGACAGAGCCACAAATAATGAGGAAACAAAGGGCTAAAAATAGGGACAGATTTTAAATATTGCTCTTATAAACTGAGAAAGTTGCTAGAATAACAGTTTCCATTAGCATGCATTTTTCTGAAGCAGAGATGTATGTGTGTGACTTGAGTGAGATGACTACTGGCTGCAGCAGCAGAAAAGAGGTTTGCATACCTCTGCACCTTTCAGCTGAAGAAATCTGGATAAAGCCTAAAATAAAGGGGGGGCAAAGGCTTTAAAACCAAAACAGATTTTGATTATTGGTCTTATAGAATTACAAAGTTGCTTAAGTAAAGGATTGATGTTAGCATGAATTTTCTGAAGGAAAAAAAGTCTGAAGCTCAAATGTATGTCATTATTTAGTAATTTCAGTATACAATGACTGCCAACCATAGGATTTAGGAGTAAGGGACCAAAGACCAAAGTAAATACCTGCTTATTTTTAAATGTAATACTTTGGATGTAAAATGTTTCTTCCAGCACCATTAACATATGCTACAGCAAGTTTGAAACATTAGGGGGAGGAATTATTTTACATCAAAAATATACTAAAAAAATATAGTAATAAAAAATATATATAAGTAAAACGCAACAATTTGGAGAACATTCTCTAAGCACAATAATGCCCTCTAGAATGTGTGTTAATGTATAATTAATGCCCTTCCAGGGGTGTAGATGCCCTCCGCCTGTGGCAGACAGCCTCATAAAACCCCTGAGCGAGCATTAATTACACATTAGCACACACCCTCTCAGACATTATTGAGGTACTGATGAGCAGTCATTCACTGTAACTGGGGGAATGCTCACTTGCAGGGAGTGCTGATCACTAACCTAGTTTTATACAAAATGTGGTGCATGAAAGTTGAGGTAGACCGTGAGAGATCTAAGACTACACAGGCAGTAACAACACTACCTGCATTATTGTAATTGCCTTTGCCAATCAATGACACAGGTGCCTGGGTTTTAGAAACATAACATTCATGCTACTGAGCAAGCAGTGCTACAGATGCAGTTCAAGTAAGACAATATATGTTAGTGTTGTTTGTTGTTTCTGTCATTATTGTATGAAAGTTACTTCTAGTACTTAACTATCATGTGACTTTAACACTGTATGTGATAAGCACAGAGGTGCTAAATACATGCGCGCACACACACACACACACACACACACACACACACACACACACACACACACACACACACACCAAATAAGATTTTGGTGTATACACCAACATTAATTACAGTTTATTAAAAAAGTGAGAATATCTGCTCTGACGACCGTGCCCTGGTCCAGCAATCAGGGAGCCTCAATCCTCACCACTAACACCAGGGAGGTCGTCTCCTAGAAGAGAAAATGATAGCTAATACACACAGTAGAGTACATTTTCCCTTAGTGCACACAGAGATCACAGTCAGTCTGGGACTGGCTGCTCCCTTGCTCACCAGGTCCCCAATAAGACTCCCCACTGGCACAGCTATAGGTCCAGGTCTCAGCCTAACTGGGCAAGCTAGAACCTCCAGTACACTATGTCCAACCATTGCTTCATGTCCGTGCCAAGTAGCTGACACAACACACACACACACACACTTTGAGATAAGTATTTATACAACTTTACAGACACGGCTGGGAAAGGCTGACACAGATTCTCCAGTTGTGCCCCTTTACCCAGACTATACGGTAGTAATTACTGCCACCACCCAGTTAATATCAGCTACTAAAAGGCCCTTAAAAGGGTGTCCAATTATTACTGTGCAATATTATCCAGTGGTAGTATGATTAACAGTCAAGGCTTACTTTAGAGTGGCCTATTACAATAACCTCTATAAATATGCAATGTACTCTAGAGCTTGCAATGTACTCTAGAGCTTATCTCTACACAAATCAGCCACAGGTAGAAGGTTTTAAAATATTTAATAAATAATTAAAACACAAGACAAAACTACTACACCACAGAGATATCTAAGAGTTCAGAGATCACACAGAAACTTAAAATAATACAGTAGGACAGGTCTGATTTCAAAGAAAAATACCTAATTAAGCTTTACTAGCTTTAACCATTTCTACAAGAAATCACAGTGCTAAAACTTACATGTGAGCATAAGGCAGAGTGCTGATAAGTTGGATATCAAGATCAAAATGCTTTGTCTCTTCTGAGAAATAGTATTTAAACATTACTAACAAACGTTTGCTGGGTCCCTCCCCAAATTACATCATTTTTGACACTTAGGTTTTCCCAGGCAAACAAACTGCATTATTTAGCAAACTGCATTATTTAGCAATCTAACACCTGCACAGAAACTTACAACAATAGAAGATATTTCACATGTATATTCTAACAGAAACTAGAGCAATAAAGCACCTTCCACATCTAAATTCTGGTCATAAACTTTAGCCTTAAAACAATGGCCATGAAACCTTCATCCAGCCGCACTGGAGTCGAATTCTAATATGAAAGGGTCACAACATGCTTCACTGGGCCAGTAGAGTGCAATGTTATCACATATTTTGCACTTCACATTTCACAATATTCCTTTACACTCAAGAAAACATGCCTGTATTTTACATTTATTTACAAATGCTAGAATTATATACCAACTTCTATTTGACTAGGCTGGCAGCCTTCGCCCATCTCTCCCCAGTCGTCACATATGCATTAACACAGAACCAGTCTACTGTGTAAAGTGTGTGTGTGTGTTGACAGAACAAAATTTATATTTTCTGTTTTGCATAGTTTAACGTAGGAAATATGACTTTTCCAGATACCAGATTAGTGGTAGAGTGCTATAGGTTCATAGTTTTATTGTTAGTTACTAGGTGTGCAATCCAGGAGACCATTAAGAAGTCTAGCCCAGATCCCCAAGTTCCCTAAGGTACTGTCTGGTTAAGTGATTTGCTGAAGGTCACACAGTAGATAAATGATGGTGGAAAGATTCAAACCAAGTACCCTTGGCACTGGAAGTAACTCATTAACCAGTAAGAGCTTTATTAACCAGCAATTTCATGGAAAACAGTACATAGCAACTGTTTACATTAATAAATGATAGACATTTCTTTGTGCATTTGTACTAGAAGATTTCCAGCTAATTAGAAGTATCTGCTTTTAAAGCAAAATGTTCTTGGTAATGCTGTTTGGGGCAATTGTAATCAGTTTTCTGAATTAGGAAACATTTAATTTCCTCTCTGAAGTTTTTTTTTTCCTCTTTTTAACTGCAGGGAAGAACTAGTCTTTGTTCTTCATACCTCATGTAGCAGATGGCCTTTCGCTTTAAAAAAATGTTAGGATGAAACATTCTCAGCATAGAAACACATTTTGTTGTATATCAAAGCACTTTTATAGCATTTAATTTGATCTACAGCACTCCATGCCGACTTCATTAATTCAGTTGTGTCAAACATGCATATTTAAAAACATAGATGTTTGCCCTACATTTTAGGACAGTTTCAGTGTTGTAAATAGTGCCGTCATATGTCTAGTATTAAGCACTTCGACTATTTCAGAGGAGTTTATTTGGTAGATAGCATATTAACCAACACTGACCAGGGGTAGGTCAGTTCTGACAGAAGTCTTTCACTTTCTGTTAATGGTGGTAATGCCCTGCTGCAGAAATATGTTATAAGACTATATAAAGTATCTACTTTTGTTCCTTATCTCTCTCTCTGCTTTTTTTGCCTTGTGGATTCTTGTTTTCACTTTTTTTCTGGACAGCATTTGTTGTGAAAACCTGCATGGTAAAGACTTTTAGAATCTATGAATTCTTCCATAACATCCTTGCTGTATATATAATGGATTCCTTTCTGCATTTAAATCTCGTATTCTGATTTCTCCGACTGCTGTAATTCTTGGCCTGAGTCTTTCTAATTATTTTCCTATTATTTTTTTTCCTAATTTGCTTAGTTTTCTAGATTGGTTTATCTATGAGCAATTGCAGCATGCTCTTATCTACTCACCAGTTTTGATATTCATTTTTGGGAAACCAGTGAGTCAAAAGCACAAAAAAATACAAAAAATAGTTTTTGCGGTGGGGGCTCCACCCTTATTATCCCTAAACTAAAAGTATCAACTCCACAGTCACACCACAGTGGAAATAAAGGGGGAAATATCCCAGAAAAATACTCAAACAGCTCACACAATACATGTTGCAATGAAACTCATGGCAATATTACATTTTTGAACTAAATCCACTCGCCCGCCAGTGCTTCACCAACATGTAAATATGCCTTCCAGACCCTACATTACCTCCCCTTTATTCTTTGTCCAACTAATGCTGTTAGTTGCCTTCTGATTATTAGATGTGTAGTACTGCAAAAGTTAATTGGAGTGAAATCAGAAAATTGGATAATTTAAGCACCCACTCAGTCAAAATAGGGGAAGCCATCTCTAGTAGTAAACCCATAATAAGCAGCATTACCCCAAGGATCGGTCTTAGGGACTCTACTGTTTGGGATATACTTTTCTGAGGTGCAAGCCAAAACCAGTCGTCTATGGCTGACCAAGTTTCCAGATGACTGCAAGCTGGGCACTGACATAATTCCCCTAGTGATGTGAACATCCTCAAAAAGGGCCTTAACCAAACTAATAACTGGTGCCAGAAGCATGGTCTCAAATTGAATGACAAGAAATGCATCATTATCCCCTTTGGGGAAAATGGTGTCCCCACTAATTATCACCTTAAGTGTACTAAGCATGCAATCAGTCGTGAGGAACTTGAGCACCCAGGTTGATAGCAACCTGACTTTTGACCCCCATGTTGCTTCTGTTTTACGGAAGGCTTTCTACATAGCCCACCTCATAAGCAAGGGTATTTCATCCAGGAACAAGGCCATAACATCCCTGTACTCCTGCCTTATCAGACCCATTATCGAGTACAATTCCCCCTTTGGCATGTACCTTGCCAAGCACATGCAGCAGTTGGAGAGACCACAGAGTTTCCTGACCAGAAAAATCCAGGTTCTCAAACATGTATCCTATATGGATAGGCTAAAAGTCCTGTCCCTCTACTCACTGTCATACAGACTACTCAGAGGTGACCTGTGTCTGGCATACAAGGCTGTCTCAAGCTCAGCCTTGATGGAGTTGCTGCAGAAACTCACACAACCCGCACACAAGGTCTCATCCTGATCTGTGACATTAATAGAACGTGCTGGCAGGATACATTTGTGTCCCAACGACTCCCCCATCTGTGGAATAGACTTCCTCTCCATGTCAAGCAGAGTACCTCACTAGCATTCTTTAAGAGGAACCTGGACAACTGGATGGGAACCGGAAAATATACCCCTGGGATCCCACCTGTCTGGATAAGGAAAACAGGTGCTGACTTTATGCACACAGAAAAGAAACTCAATCTTACTTTATTTCAATGTGGAAATAAATTGAATCCAAGTTTTCATGCTAAAAGCTGACTAAACACCAATTCACAGTAAGCTAAAAAGACAAATGCTTATGTAGATACATATAGCATATCTAAGAATAGTACCTGCCCCCCCTTCTGTGTATCCCTCTCTGATGTTAATATGGGATTATAATTAAGGCACAAATGTCCACAGTCATACTTCAAGCTGCTATTGTCGTATTTATATACAGCATGCCTCTTCACTCTGTATCCCCAAATGTCAGCCACCATATGTGAACTACTGTGATAAAACTGAAAAAAACATACTTATATACTCTTCCCCTAAGGATAGCCACCTGTATATGCATCAGATGTTTGACTGTGAAGAAAATGAAAAAAAAATTATTACAATAATCAGACCTCTCAACTGTACCAAATTCCTTGGTATTTACTGGCTTTGAGGTGAAAATATTGGGGTGCCATAAATTCCTGAGTGGCTCCTTTAATTTCTGAATTTCCCAGTCTTTTTTTTTTTCAATTTTTGCTGACATTATCACATGCAGGGCATGTGCGATGACATCCGCATCGTGAGCAGACTCCCAGCCTGTTGAGGGGGTGTGTACTATGTGTTTATGTTCATCTAGCATGTACTCATGCAGGAAAGCCATTCATGGTTTGTTCACGGTAGTTAAGTGCAGAGTGCACTGCAGATGGAGAGTCAGTGTACTACTACTTACTTAGTCCAGGGCTCCAGCAAGTCTGCAGCAGTCAGTCACTCAGTCATCGGTTAGAGCAGAGGACAGTTAGTGGACTCTTTGTACCAGTTCGGTCCGGTGTCAAAGATGAAAAACTATATCACCACCAGCAGCAGCACTGCCAGACCCAGTTCTTCCCCCAGCTCCTTCAGGAACTATACTGTAAAGAAAGAAGAAAAAAAAGAAATGCAATGCGGGCGCACAGCTGTTAGTGTTTTTTTTTTTTTTTTGAGGTTGACACACATCAGTAGAGCCAGTTTTATTTTACTACTTGCCAATGAGGTGTGACTGTCTCTTTCAAGTGACCCAGAAACTTTGTATACAACTAAAATGACATAATCTGATCAAGCTGAAACAAATGATACAAACAATAATACGCTGTTTACTTATATACTGTGGTTTAACTGCTTTGAATCACAGTGCAGTATAATATTTTGTAATTTGTGTTATGATGCAGTGTACAGCAGCTGTAAAGTGAGTAATGGTGAAACGTCTTTCAGCCTATTAATATTTTCTACATTTCCCTTTCTGAATGGTCCCCTTTTTCTGTTGCACTAATCCCATTATCATTTGAAGTGTGAATGCGTTTATTAGTAGTCTCTATTTTAGATGGTCAGATACCATTAATCATATCAGATGCAAGTCATTCTTTAGGTTATGTCTTTGCAGAAGAAAGTGCTAAATCCATACTGTACTTCTCGGGTCTCTATCATGAAACTGACATCTGAAAATGTTGACTCACATTTGTTCGACACGGAAATGTCGAAGTCCAACTTTCCCAGGGGAAAGAAATCGTTTGGCCATTTTCTTACACCTGCCCTTTCCCTGACTGTAGTGCAGTCTCAGAGTTAGAATATTTAGTTAGGGGGGTGTGGGGGGCACAGCCCCTTATGGTGGGGGATGTGGGGGGCGAAGCTCCCCACTTAAATATGTTTGTTTTTGTGTGGCGTTGGTTTTTGGCCGTCAGAAAGAAGTCTGTGAGTTGGCCATTTGAGTAAGTTGGAGTTTGACATTTGCTTGTCGGTCAAATGTGAGTCGACATTTTCAAATGTTGATTTTGTGATATAGACCTGTATTTCTCTTATTGCTTTTGTGTTGTGTTACATGTACACTACATGCAAAGACCTTGTGCTTGCATTTAGTATTTGCTGTTACCTGCTGTGGAACTCTATATTTGCCTGTTTTAAAGGGAAGTGACAAGTCATTTTTTTCTCACATTATTTTGCCTTGTCACAAACAGCTTTCATGCATACCATTTTAGTAACGCTGAAGAATGAGTTTGGCATTTCATGTGTTTTTAATAATCTCCTGCCTATTTAAAGCAGATGTCCTCAAAATGCTTCAGAGGGTATTTTTCCCAAATAAAGTTCAGATCTTATGTTAACTATGTGTGTTTTTGCTTTAATTTTAAATGATTTAGAAGCAATGAGCAGACCAATGTGAGAACAGTATCCTTCAGAATCTTAAAACTAAGTACGTAACTTTTAAGGTCTTATATTCATAGTAATAGCACTAAGTAGGCTATTAGTCTACAAAACAGCATCATAAAACTGTGTGTGGCCAGTTTTAAACAGTCTTGTAAGGAATCTTTCGAAGAGACCTATACATATTATTTTTTTCAGTTTTGGCTTTTAACTCTGAGGGCTAAGGCTGTGATGTGCTATGGTTTTTATCTGTAACCCTGGGTTGATTATTTCAGTTTCTGTTCACAAACCTGTTGCCTTTGTGCATGTCACTTAACCAGTCCATGCTGTTAAGCTATCAGTGTTGTTAAGCTATCCCTCACCTTAACTGATAAAATCAGTACAATAAAATGCCATCCTCAAGGAATGAAGTTAAACTAAATTAGTTTATTGCATGTTTATTATCACAATGTGGTTTTCTCTATCTTTTGGATTGTGTCCAATAATTTTTTTCTCCAGATCATTTAGTCTTGCTTTTCTGCCACTTTCTTTGAAACTTGTGTGAAATGTGACCTGTAACAGTCTGCATTTAAATCGCTGGAACCTGTGTTCTGAGAGACTGCCTTACAGACTATCTGCAAATATACAGAGCTGAATATATATTTTTTTATTATAGAGTTTAGTTGTTGCTTAGATCTCTGCTTAAACTGTCTCACTGTTCTGAGAGACTGATCTGCAAATATACAGAGCGGAGTATATTTTTTTGGTTTTAAAGTTTGTACTGTTAGTTGTTGCTTAGATCTCTGTTGAAACTGTTTTGTCCCACCACCCCCTTCCTATTTTTGGTTTGTAGTTTAAATTTGGTGGCTTTTGCAGTTGCCCGCCCCACTGTAGACTTGATCTGAGACACTCCCCTAGTACCATCTCTACCACATTCTACTTAATAAACTCTCTCTGCACGTGCTTTTAGGCCTTTTTAATTTAATTGCATTTTTTAAACTGTGTTTGGTCTAATATTGCTACATACTCAAGTGTGCTAGCTTGCACTGCATGTGAATTGTTTTTACTACTTTTCTGTGTAAAAAAAAAAAGAAACTGTAAGCCTGTTACCTACCTTTCCTGTAACTAGTGTTCCAGATACAGATTTGCTGTATCCAGGACTGTATGTAGGCTTCTGAGCCCCCCAAGCCTTTCTGTGTTGGAGGGAAGCCTTCTAGCTTATCAGTGGGAGTGGTAAGAACTAGGTAACCTGTCTACCACATAAGGAGTGGTTCTGGCCCAGAAATTGTAGCTATTGGCCGTTTGGGCAATCTTCCATCTCTCTCAACTTTCTGATTTGAAAGCTTGCATTTGCACTTGTTTCTGTCCTGTAACTCGTCTAGTGCAGATAGATTCTTAGTTTTACCACTTAAATTTGCTTATTCATGCTCAGCACTTGCTCAGAACTTGTAAGCACTAAATAAGCTACTAATTACTATAGCACTCCATCTTCCTCATTACCTAGAGGAAAACAGTTGTTGTGCTTATTTTTTTCACTGGCTTAGTGAAAAACAGCTTTTGTACTCACTTTCCTCACTTATCTAGAGGAAAATAGTTTTTTTATTCAGGCATGTCCAAGGCTCAGCTCCCAGTGTTCTCTCCCGTCTATCTGATTAATCTGGGCATCTTGAGGCAATGTAGAAATTGCCTCATGTACACAGACAACCCTCTCCTTCTACCACCCAACACTACAACCTGTGAGAGATGCACTTACCTAGCCAAACTGGAGGTAAAGCTCTCTCCAACCAAGACTGAACTTGACAGTCATGAGTAGAAGGTAAACATTTGCACCACACCACACTCATCACATAATCTTACTAAATCTACACCACCAAAATCCACACATTGTAACAGAAAAACATTCGCGGAGGCTCTCAATCTGTCTAAGCAACAGAGAACTCCAAAGCAGAAACGCAAGCAACCTCCATCCCCCAACACAACCCAAATGAAACATAGTCCACAGACTCAGTGTGCCACTCAACCACAGCCCATAAGGCAAAACAACATACCCAACACACTAGTCATAGGTGACTCTATAGTCAAGCACACTGATGTCCCACTCACCAGGCTAAACAAGGAGAAGGTTACTGTCAGCTGCGTGTTGGGTGCCAGGATCGGTCACATAACACAAGCACTCAGGTCGCTCCACAACAAGTACAAATATGACTCTGTCATTGTCCACCTTGGTGTGAATGATCTGAGACATACCTCCCTGGACTATATGAAAAAAGACATGGAAGAGCTCTCCGATCTTGTAGCTCAGGCAGGTATGACTCTAGCCCTGAGTAGCATCCTGCCATCACCTAGAATGATACCGCAGTACAAGGACAAAATTATTGACTTCAACAATTGGCTAAGCTTCTGGTGTCATTCTAAGGGGATCCAGTATATCTCTGCTTGGGATGACATGGTCGACAGACAACGATGCTTTGCCACAGATGTCCTGCACCTGTTGCCCCTGGGATTCTGGATACTGGCTAAGGCTCTTGCTGCCCCTATAGTGCCTTTTTTAGGTAGGGTTCAAATAACATTCACCACCATAATAGGAACAGGCAAGCAAAAACTGAGGGTAATGCTACTCAAAGCTAGAAGTCTAAATCTCAAAATGCACTCAGTCTAGGCACTCCTTAAAATGGAGAACATTGATATCTGTGCAGTGACTGAGACCTGGTTCAAGGCTCCAGAGAGCACCCCTGCACTAACAGGATATAACTCATACCACACTTTTTGGCCATGTAACCTGGACCGAAACACCAAAGGCGGAGGTGTGTCCATATTCATTAAGGATATGCACACCTCTAGGCTAGTTGCTCAGCATAATGCATCTGAGGTTATCCAAGTGCAACTAACTCTGGGCAAAACTGCAATCTAAACTGTAGCTTGTTACAGATCCCCCATCATGCCCCAGGATTCCCACTCCTCTTTTCTTGATGTACTGGAAAATATTAGGGTTCAACCAAACACCCTAATAATGGGCAAATTCAACTACCCCATTAACTGGGAAAACTACTTGTGTACCAACTCCTTAGCTCAACACTTTCTGGAATTCATAAACTCCAATGCCCTAGATCAACTTATACACACTCCCACCAGGGGCAACAATATCCTACGCCTAGTCATTACCAACATGAGTGACTGGTGTTCCACACCTGAAGTCAACTCCTTGTTGGTCTGATCCGACCATAAGCTAATCACCCTTGATATCCACATCCCACCCCACCCCCCATTAAGGAAACCACAGTAAAAAATGTCTCCAAAGCCAACTTCATACTTAAGACAGAAGTGGTGAACTTCATGACACCCATGCAGATGGACAGTAGTTACAACTGCTGAATCCTACACAAATGCACTCTTTAAGCACTTACACGAGTGCATGGATCATGCTATCCTCCAAAAAAAGCCAATCTGGTGGTCCCCTGCCATAAATAAACTGTACAACAGAAGGAAGAAACTGTTGCAAAAGAGAGTAAAATTCCATGAGTGGAGGGGCTCCCTGTTCAGCCTCAGTAAGAAGCTGAGATCCCTTCTAAGATCCTCCAAAGCTAGCTACAAAAACAAAATCGCCACTAATTCCAAGGGCAACTACAAAGCATTGTATAGCTATGTCAAGAATCTTGATGGCAACACCCAGATCTGCTCTGAGTTACAGCACAAAGGCACGAAAATTACAGAACCAACTGATATTGCCAACATCCTGGCCGATAGGTTCAGTGCTAACTCTACCCCCCTCTCACCCCCTAAAGGGACCATATCTGTACAGGAAGAATGCAGAGTCCCTGTAATCACAACTACACAGGTAAAAGCTGCACACTCTAAAGCCAAAAACACAGCATCCATGGGACCAGACAGCATCCCAGGCTGCGTTTTACACGAACTTCAGAACAAACTGGCTCCCCACTTAAGCACCATGTTCAATAATAGTCTTGCATCAGGCTTTGTGCCCACTGAATGGTGCACAACAACAGTTATCCCACTCCACAAAAGGGGAGCCACCACTGATCCCAGGAACTATTGACCTATTAGCCTAATGAGTCTGGTCTGCAAGGCCATGGAACTCCTCAACAAAGACATTGGTAACCTCCAAACTCTGGATCCCACCCAATTCGGGTTTGTGAAAGGCAGATCATGCCTCCTGAACCTGATCGACTTCTTTGAGGCAGTCACCAAAGCCATAGATGAAGGTAAGGTGGTTCACACAGCCTATCTTGACCTCGCCAAGGCTTTCGACACCATCCCCCATCCTGGAATTATAGCTAAACTCACTAAACTAGGTATAAATCCCTACATCACAAGATGGGTTGCCAACTGGCTCACTGACAGAACCCACACTGTAAAAGTTGCAGACTCTAAATCTGACCTCAAAGCAGTGACAAGTGGAGTACCATAGGGTTCCATCCTGAGACCTCTCCTGTTAGCCTGTACTTCAGAGAAGTAGATACCAAACACAGAAGGCCTCTAGCTAATGAAGTTCGCAGATGACTGCAAACTAGGAGCCATAGTCAAGTCCCCAAATGATGTGGACATCCTACAGAAGGGCCTCACTCTGACAGATGCCTGGTGTCAGAGCCATGGCCTAAATCTCAATGCCAAAAAGTGCAGTGTCATCCCAACTGGTAAAAACTCTGTACCCATGAACTACCACATAGGCAGCAATCTACTTAACACCAAATGTATGATAAGAGACCGTGGGACTCAGGTGGACAGTAGTCTCTCCTTTGATAGTCACATCGCCACAGTAGTCAGGAAGTCCTACGTGGCACACCCCATCATAAAAGGGTTCTCATCCAGGAAAAAAGAGGTCATTGTTCCCCTCTACTTGACACTCATTAGACCCATTATAGAGTACAACGCCCCTTTTGCAATGTACCTCACAAGACATCTGCAGCAGCTGGATAGGTCACAGAAGTACCTCACAAAGAGGATTACTGACCTCAAACAAATGCCCTACACTGACCGCCTCAAACTCCAGCTTTACTCCATAGCATATCGCCTACTCTGAGGTAATCTCTGCCTAACATATAAAGCTATGTCAAACCCAGAGCTGTTGGACATGCTACACCTAAAGAAATCCCAATCCCTCCAAGCTACACACTCTAGGGACCTAAAACTTGTCACCACAATAAATAGGACATGCTGGAGGGATAGATTCCTGTCCCAGAGACTTCCCATACTCTGGAACAGGCTACCCATCTATGTCAAGCAAAGTTCTTTATTAGCACTCTTCAAGAAAATTCTTGAGTGGATGGGAAATAGGAAATACACCCCGGGGATCACTTCTGTGTCTCTGCTCGACAGTGGCACAGGAAAATAACTTTCTTGGGTGGCGTCAGCCAGGGAACCTTGTTGGCTAGGCTTACGTAGGCCCTTGGGCTGATAGCCTAGTACCTACCTATGAAACACAAATGAAAAAATATATGTTTGTAATTACATTGCAAGTGTGTAGATTGCTATCCAGTTTGTAAAGGTGTAAATTTTTTCTAAAGTTCAGATTTTAAAATACCATTTAGGTTTGTCATTATAAAGTGCATCATGACTTTCATGATCATGGTTGTCTGTTCAGTTTCTGTTTAAATGTTGGTATCCCTCAATTCCATTGGAGTGGGTGGAGTTACTTAATTATGTGTGAAAAATTTATGTTAATCAGCATGCAGATTTTTGGCCATTTATACCTATTTTCTGAGCCTTTGTCCAGATTTTTGATGTTTCCAAGTTGAGAGATATGACAAAATATCCAACTTATTACTTCTAGAAACAGAACAGTTCTACAACCTATAGTGACCCTTTGTGCCTCCCTCTAAAATTTGTGAGGAAAGGTAAAGAAATAATGGCCTCAATTTCCCCAGGCAAACACAAGAAAGTGTTCTCTGAGGTTTGGGAGGAATGTTAAAGAAATAATGACAACATCAGCAGCCCAACACATAAGAACAGTGACTTTATCTGTATAGCCATGAGCAGGGCTGGTTTTATACTAGGTGGGGTTCAGGGCAAAGGCAATTATTAAGCCCATGTCAAAATCAACTTATACAGCCTTTGTGTGAGGGGGGCACCAGCCCCAAAAAGTTCTACAAGTTTGGGCATTCAGTGATGCATTTATCCCTTATTTTGTGAGAGATGACTGTTAAACCAAGCAAATGACAGCAGGGTCAGCTACTTTCATCCACAGCCCCACCAAACAGGTATTTTTCCATCTATGTACAATTCAAACACCTGAGTGTGATTGAAAAGGGGATGAGTGGGTAAGGTATTTCATCTTTGTTCCAAACAAACATTGCCACACATTAAAATACTGCACGTTGCTTCACATAAACACCTTAGTTGTGCAACACCAAAATAATAAGCAAACAGTAGCAAGCAGATAATCATTTTCTTCCACAGAAGATAATCACATCAATTATACCTATTGTGTGCATATCAGGTGTCCATTTAAGTTGTCCATCTAACTTCTCACAAAAGCACACTAGTTCTTCAAAGCCAGATAGTCTGTTTAAAGTAAGCAAAGACAAAGGTCAGTTACTTTCATCCAGCGAACCTCCATCCACCATGACTTCTTATAGCTATGTGATATTTCATCTCCACAGTCCACACAAACAAGTTGTCATGCATTAAATTATTCCAATTCATGTTGCCCCACACAAATCACAAAGCCAGAAGAATATTGCCAAAAATATTGATCACTGCCAGCATGATTGTAAAAATATTGATAACACTTATCTCATCACACCATTCCTCTCATCTCCTGTCCACACAAATCATAAAGCCAGAAATATTGCCCAAAATATCTGGGTGACCACTGCCAGCATTATTGTAAAAACAGTAATAACGCTTATTTCACTGTGCCATTCCCCTCATCCCAACTACCAAACAAATAAAAAAAAAATAGAAAAATGTTCATGAATATCTGGTTGTTCACTACCAGCAGTATTATTGTAAACATGGTAATTGCACTTATCTCACTGACATTGCACATCATTCCTCTAATCTGTCCTGAGGAATGTCCCTGATTTTGACCTCTGTTGTTAAAACTCCTTCAGGTGACTTCACATCTGTATTTGAAAGTTGTGAAGTCTCTAATCCCATGATCTCACAACATTTAAGCCAATGTAACATGACTTGAATGTCAGGTCAACCACATGTCCCCCTAAAGTGGCCAATGTTCTGTGGGTACATTTTCTTTTAGTAGAGACTCAACCTATTAGCCCTCAAAATCATAAAAGGGACCATCAAAAATCATACCAAAGGGTCACAAATCATAGCACTTAAACAACATGAAGAACAGCAATGGTAGTATTTTATCGTCATTAACACTGCACTTCAATTCTGAAAAAGACTTCAAAGTATATAATTATACTGATTTATTCTTTAATATGACTATTTGTGACATTTTTGCTAAGGGCTTTACATTTGTACCAGATAAATCCATGAATTTAGTCCACACTTTAATGGACTTGAAGCAATATGTTAGAAAATTAAATCTTAATGTTATGTTTAATAATGTAGAGGGTTTGAAAGACCCATTTAGAATCTCCAGCACTTTTAACGCACCCTTACACCCTACATTGTTATTTTTTGAAAAGGTTTGTGAGCTGGACATGTGGAACTTGAATAGGGTGAGGAATAGAAAGTCTGGTTTAAACAAAGTATATACTAACTTAAATGATGAGGAAGAATCTGAACTTGCTTTTTTGATAGAGAATAATGGTGTGAGGATTATGAAACCAGACAAAGGAGACAGGGTAGTTATGTATACAGTTGACTACAATAAAATGTTGGATATCTTGAATATGGATACTTACACTAAGAGTTCCCTCAGTGAAATAAATGGGGCATATAGGAGAGTTAAAGGGTTCATACAGGATATGTTCATTGATGGTTTAATTTCTATTAATGAACTACATTATTTAACAGTGGAATACCCAATTATTCCAACTATTTTTGGGGCCCCAAAAATCCACAAAGATGTCCAGCCACCTATGAGGCCCATTGTGGATGCTCGGGGCTCTATTACATTTCCACTAGCTAAGTATCTTGATAAAGCCCTAAGCCAGCTAGTATGGAACGAACCCAATATATGTATTGACTCATGGGATTTTTTAAAGAAAATGGATGAAACTGAATATAGTAATGACTATTCATTCATCACTATAGATGTTGTCAACTTGTATAGTGTTATTCCCCATGAAATAGGACTTCAATGGTTTTGTGAGTGCCTGCAAACAAAGCACATTGGTCAGGACAAAATTAACTTATATGAACAAATGATGGATATTGTATTAAGAAACAATTTTATTTTGTTTGAGTGAATACTTTTTACAGAATGAAGGTGTCGCAATGGGATCTGCATGTGGTAGCTTGTATGCCAATATCATTATGTTGGAGTGGGAGAAACACTTCGTTTTCCCATCCCAATATTATCCATTCTATAAAACATATGTTTGTTATTTGGACAATATATTTATTTTGTGAAACGGACCAATGGATTTGATTGATGCTTTTATTAATGGCACTACCACATTTTTAAAATTTACATACTCAATAGGTAATGACAGCATTTGTTATTTAGACATTTTGTTGGTAAAGAATGAAGCATTAAATTGTTTTGCTAAAATATTTCGTAAGAACAGATATTCAAACAGTTTTCTGCATGTTAGTAGTAGTCATCCATTTCACCAAAAATGGGCTGTAATTAAGGCACAGTTTGTGCGTGCAGCCCGGATGACTACTGAATGGAATACATTTTTAGCGGAATATGACATTCTTAAACAGATGTTCATTAGAAGGAAATATCCAGTGAAACTAATTGATCAAATAATGAATGAAGTTGTTAATAAGAGACATGAAGGTCACTTTGTACCTATTCCGAAAATTAAAGAGGTTGGGAGAATAGAATTTAGTACTAATGAGTCATTAGGTTTACCTGGCTTAGGTCCTGCAAACCTTATTGACAATAAAGTGGCTGAAATTAATAAATCATATCAGAATAGTTTTATAACTACCTTTAGTAGGGATGCATATAATATTAAATAAGAAATGGGAATTCATACGCAATGACACTGATATGGTAAATATTCTTGGGGAAGGTCTGATTTGTGTATATTGGAAAGGCTGTTTGAAAAATATATTTGAACATCATGCACCAAAACGAAGTAAGGGACATATGTATAAATGTGGAAGATGCAAGTTTTGTAGCAATATACTTGAAGCTGAAGGTGTAGAAGTCAATGGAATGAACATTTGTATCAGTGGTAAATTCTCCTGTAATACGTAGAGAATTGTTTATTGTGCCCTGTGTACTTTGCTCATGTTTTACATTGGCAAAACTAAACATAAGTTGAAGAATAGAATAGGTGAGCACCTTAGGGATATTCGCGATGGCCACAACCATAATGCATTAGCCAAACATATTAATATATACCCAGAACACTACTTTAAATGTTTTATACTGGTAAGTATGGTGTATTCCACTAGAGGAGGTGTTTGGCCATACTATTTAGAAAAAATGGAACTAGCCTGGCAGTTGTGCTTGAATGCTGCATGTTTGCCAGCCTTAAATGATAACATTTCCATTAGTAGTTTGCTAAAAATAAAAGCATTAGGTAGACTAACGGAAATACACCTTTTAACTATTTAGTTATTTTTTAACTATTTATTTAGTTGGTATTTATTAGGTTTACATATTGTTGTATTATATTATATAAGTTTTATGTTTACATATCTAAGCATCGGTTTCTTAGATTATTGGAGAAAGTGGTGGTGTTCTAGTATATATTCTGATTGCCCAAATTTCTTCCCATTTAGTTGTTTCACTGTATTAAAAAATATATTTAAAAAAAAAAACGTTTTAACCTATGTAATACGAGCATTTAAACCATATGTTGCACATTTTTATGACAGTTGCTCAATTCTGTCATATAAGAGTTTAGGGCGTGTTTTTACAAAGCTGCCAATATTTTGTTATATGGAACCTAATTTAGGATTACATGTTTATTGTACATTTGTTTACCTTTTGTTGGCAGTTGCGTGATTGCACATGAACAATTATTGTTTATATTTATTGGAGTACTGCCGATATATATTAGTTATTTATTTATTATTTATTACTATTTTATGCATGTGATTTGCACTTGTACATGGTTTTCAGCTCCATGTTCTTTTTAGATATACTGTTTCTTTAATTAGAACTTTGTGCTTTGCCAGGAAGATGCACTGTTTCTTTAATTAGAACTTTGTGCTCTACCAGGAAGTGATGTCATTTGGGAGGGAGATTTTCAGTGTTTTAGTATTTAAACTCTGTTTTAATGTTCAGTTCTTGTTTGATAAAGTCTCCTGAATTGTATAATTGGAGACAAAATTGCTTATTTATGTTGGTGAATACTGATAATCGTTTTTATTTTAATAAAGGACTATTTTTACCATTCTGCGTTGGTATATACTTTCCAGTGGACTCCATTACGTTTGTTGGATTTACTTGTCTGTTTAAAGTAAGCAAAGACAAAGGTCAGTTACTTTCATCCAGCGAACCTCCATCCACCTTGACTTCTGATACCTATGTGATATTAAGTAAAAAGAAGGCACTGTGGCAAGTCAATAGCAAAAAGTCAGCAAACTAGTACAATTTATTGAAGCGCTTTTCATTTGCTAACATAAGCAAACTTCGTCAGAAACCATTTTTAATTTAAAAAAAACATTTACATTTAAATGGTAATGTTTTCTGAAGAAGTTTGCTTATGTTAGCAAATGAAAAGCGCTTCAATAAATTGTACTAGTTTGCTGACTTGTTGACTTGCCACAGTGCCTTCTTTTTACTCGGTTTGTGGTTTTCACCTATGTGATATTATTTCATCTCCACAGTCCACATAAACAAGTTGTCACGCATTAAATTATTCCAATCCATGTTGCCCCACACAAATCACAAAGACAGAAGAATATTGCCAAAAATATTTGGTTGATCACTGCCAGCATGATTGTAAAAATATTGATAACACTTATCTCATCACACCATTCCTTTCATCTCATCTGTCCGCATAAATCATAAAGCCAGAAATATTGCCGAAAATATCTGGGTGACCACTGCCAGCATTATTGTAAAAACAGTAATAGCGCTTATTTCACTGTGCCATTCCCCTCATCCCAACTACCAAACAAATCAAAAAACTCGAAAAATGTTCATGAATATCTGGTTGTTCACTACCAGCAGTATTGTAAACATGGTAATAACACTTATCTCACTGACATTGCACATAATTCCTCTAATATCTGTCCTGAGGAATGTCTCTGATTTTGACCTCTGTTACTTGTTAAAACTCCTTCAGGTGACTTCACATCTATATTTGAAAGTTGTGAAGTCTCTAATCCCATGATCTCGCAACATTTTAGCCAATGTAACATGACTTGAATGTCAGGTCAACTGCATGTCCCCCTAAAGTGGCCAATGTTCTGTGGGTGCATTTCCTTTAAGTAGGGGCTCAACCTATTAGCCCTCAAAATCATAGAAGGAACCATCAAAAATCATACCAAAGGATCAAAAATCATAGCACTTAAATTTTACCTGTACATAAATACACTCTCACTGAGGATGGACTAGAGTATAAAATTTAACTTGGGCATTTGTAATCGTACATACATATACCCCACCAATGCATGCGTACATTATAATCAGGTTATGATGGAAGTGGGAGCCTTGTAGCCTAGTTCACCTGCCAACATGTGTGATATACAGACACACACGTGTATATATATACACACACACACACACACACACACACACACACACACACACACACACACACACACATATTAATAGAATTACTTTCACATTTAAATAGACATTTTTCTTGCACTTGTTAGTGTTTGGAAAACAAATCTATCTACTGAACAAAGTTAAAGTGAATCCTATCATTTTTCATATCCAAAAAACAGACAAAATGCCAAGGATACATATAAAGAAAATCTATGATGCTATTTTTTTCAGCCTACAGAAGGTTGTTTTCAACATAGGTATGATTAAAAGAAAGAGGAAACAACATAAGTACATCTGGCTTCCTGCAGTTCTGATGTATTACTTTGAAAAGGCACACATTTTATTTAAAACAAAAATAAAACCTTTAGAAGGAGGAACAACTCAAAATGTTACCAGTATTATATGTTCTGCTAACAACACCAAGCAATAACTACACTGAAAACCTCTCAACATTCTGTGTGCTTTGTAAATCATTCTACTGGAGAATGTATGGCACTACATCTCCAAATACAACAATCCCAGCTGCAACCCAAGAAACCAGCTGGACTGCAATAGCAATGTGGAAACAACTGTTCTTGCTGTTCTATCCCTACACCCCTTTCAGTTTCTTTACTTGAGAATTTATAATGGGAGACAGAGCTAAAATTAGAGACACTTTTTATATATTACATTAATTCATTTAACAAATTAATAGAACAGATTTTGCATCAACGTGTATTTTCTGAACAATCAGTATGAGATGCTAATGTCTGGTATCGATTGTAATATTTGGCAATTTAGCAGAAAATACAAATGTTAGAGGAAGGGGGCAGAAATATGAGGTAAAATCAGGGGCAGTTGGATAGTATGCCTCTGGGAATATATTACTGTCTCGAAGGCCAGAGCATTAAAAACAGAGCTCCACAGCTTTAAATTCAATTGTCTCACTCACTAGAAAAAAAATGTCTCTACCTGTCATGCAGGACCCAAATAGAATGTTCATATGGGAAACATAATCCAGCAGGCAGATCAAAATATTTTCCACAGAATTTCTTCTCAGGTAGTCAGCAAACGTTGGAGGTATGACAGGGAAGAAAAGGTAATTGGAAACATATTTTCTGGGAATGTGGTGAGTTGACAGACTTTAAGGATTCCCTGCGGGATGCACTGTCGGAGATGCTGGGTGGGCAGATTGGTGTGACAAGGGAGATGATTTCTTTGTGCTGTCCAAACTGCCTAGATGGCAAGGCCTTGCTGTGTTTAATTATGGTGGCTGCCAAGAAAGGAATTACTAGAAAATGGAAATCAAAATCTAAACCAACCAAACTAGAAGTAGTGAATATAGTAACAGAGATAAAACAACTGGAACTGAGATCTTTAGAAAAGGGTAGGACCAAACTACATAGGAAAAAATGTTCTTGCTGTTCTATCCCTACATCCCTCTCAGTTTCTTTACTTGAGAATTTGTAATGGGAGACAACAAGCTAAAATTAGAAACACTATTTAAACACCACATTCATCAAGTTAAGTTAATAGAACAACAGATTTTGCATCAATGTGTATTTTCTGAATAATCAGTAGGAGATGCTAATGTCTACTATTGATTGACTAATTTTTGGTAATTTACCAGAAAATAAAAAGTTATAGGAAGGGAACAAAAATATGAGTTAAAATCAGGGACAGTTGGATGGAATTGTGGGAACAATACATACAGGGGAGGAATGAGGTGTAAAAGGAGGCAGGACTTAAAGGAGCTATGTAATGTTTGACTAAAAATGATTGGGTAGATTATAAGTGATGTATAATGTTTGCAACTGGGAGTGTCAGTATGGTTTCTGATGTCAAATACTTACAACTAGGATTGTATCGGTGTGGTTTGCTTTCATTTATATAAATGTATGATTGCCTACGTCATACGTGATTAATAAAAATGCTTCTTGTTTAAAAAAGGACAGGAATTAAATAATTTATGTAATGTTACTTAGGTTATATGATATATAATAATATATGTGAAGTGTAATGTCTGTAAACTTAATACAGATTGATTACTTTTACATAAATTTAATTTTGCCTATATCACAAATGATAAGTCAATAAAGCTGTTTAACAAATGTATTGAAGAGTGCAACATAAAATCTTTTAAGTCCTAACATTATCAAGCCCAAATAAAACAAATTAAAATATGTTCTGGGGGGGAAAAGTGTGTTAGGTTAATCCAATATCATAAACAGTGATTGCACTCTCTACCTGATTAGAAAGTTACTCACTGGTTCACGGCCCCACTAGAAGCTGAACCAATGAGATTGTTGAAAGAGGAGTGGTCATTGCTTGAGGCACAGCAGTGGGAGTGGTTGCTGTTGTGAATCATAGCATACAATGAAAAGCTGAGAGGTTGAAAGGTATGTGGGCCCTTTTAAATTATTTATTAGAGCAAAGAAACACTACTCTAAAAATAATGTTTGACATTTACGATGCATTAATATCAGGTGTAAAAATGTTCCTACAGTCAGACGCATCTATTTTTGTCAATTTATTATTCCTTATTATTATCCCTGTAATATATCCAATTGTTAAATATGTTATGTTTGCTATATATACTATTGAATTGTACCCATTGCATTGCAATAACTCTGTGTATATACCCTATGTACTTTCTATTCATGAAGCTTTTCTCCCCGGCCCATTACAGCCCAGTGGACTACCCTAGTAAACAAATGCAAATAAATAAATAGGGACAAAGCCCCCTACAAGCATGGCACCCAAATGGTTGCCTAGTTTGCCTATGATCAAGGCCAGCCCTGCCTGTATGTCTAGTAAGTGACAAGAAAAGGAAGGGGGTTTAAAAAGATGGCAACTGGTGAAGCAAGGAGTAAAGGAGGGGGAGAAATTCAAATAGCAAGGGAACATGGGGGTAATTCCAAGGTGCTGTCAGTACTATGTGTAAGCAAGACTAGAAGTAAAGAATTCGGTGATTTTCAGGGAGACTGATATAGTAAGCAGGGATATGCATAAGTAAACAGCCAGGGGAGCACGAACAGTGACGTAAATGCCACAAGAGCCAAAAGTTCAGCACGACTATAATATGAACCAGAAAACATGCAGGAAAAGATGCTAAAAGAAGCATAGGAAACATAGGCCACTTTGGAAAGAGCACTATTGGGGAAATAATGGATGCCCAAGAATATTGACACCCGATGCCACAGGCGGAGGGCTTTTCCACCCCTGGAAGGTCCATTATTTCCCCTATGCCATCCATCCCCAAGGGCATTATTGCATTTAGATAATGAGCCATCTGTATAATTGTTTCATATTTTTATGAGTATATACATTTTTAGTATTTCTGATGTAAAATAGTTTCTCCACCTAATGCTACACAGTTGCTGTTGCCTATGTAGTTGTTGTTGAAGGAAATACTTTACATTCAAAATAAAAATGATGTGTAATTACTTAATGCCACACACACACACACACACACACACACACACACACACACACACACACACACATACATAAATGTGGCCAACAGCTAGAGCATCCTTTTGAGTAAATATACCTCGGATGTCTCATTGTAATGAATGAAAAAAAATTCATAGCATGCAAAGCATTAAAAATTTGCACCCCCCTCCCCATGCCTCTTTGCTGTCCCTGATATTATAGGGGATCCCTGAGTTTGCTTACTATTTTCCCCATTCTCTCTCTCTCTCTCTCTCTCTCTCTCTCTCTCTCTCTCTCTCTGTGTTTGATTTCCTGGTAAATCACAGAGGATTGCAGTCAACCAGTAATGCCAGGCATTTGAGTTTCATACTTAACAATGGATGTGAGTGAAGAGCAGGTATGCTCTTTCTCTCTCTCTCTCTCTCACACACACACACACACACACACACACACACACACACACACACACACACACACACACACACACACTAATTAAATGTGAAGTATTTAAAAATAATTTCTTTTTTTATTATTGTTCTACCCAAGAATAACTTAATGGCAAGTACAACTTGTATTATTTATTTATTTACTTTTTTGTTTTACTCTCGATAAACAGTTAAGTCTTGCTCAATAAGTTAAAAAAAATGGTGAGCATTTGCTTTCTTTTTTTTTTTGAGTCTGTTTCATGGCAGCTTAATATCAGGTAATATCTATATATTAATATCCTGCTGGAGAATGTTTGTCATCTTAGAGTATCAGCGTATGTTTCACCCATTGTCTAATATGACAGATATGTGACAGTAACTGTGGGTTATACAATAGAGGTGAAGGCTGGAAGTCGCACACACCTGTGTAGAGTATTGTGAGTCCATATCCTGCAGTCTAAGAACTAATCAATAGGCTGTAAATATACAAATATAGTTCCAGCAGAATAATGCAGATTCCACCAGGTCACATAGGACTTCAAAAATTAAAATAAAATTGGTGATGCGGCATCACAAAAGCATCTCAGCAACTGTGCATCTAAAAAAAATGTATGTGGGCAGTGGGACATGCAGGGGGAGCACATATACTATACACAACCCAAGGAGTGTACTAAAAGTTGGGTTAGGGTAAAGTGGGAGAAATACACAAGATGGGAGAAGGGAAATGAAGGGCAGAGGGAGGGGCAGAAAGGTATAGGTGTTTTTCTTTGTTGTGGGAATAGGCCCCTTATTTTAAGAAAGAAGGACTAGTGAGTTGTTGGAAAATGGTAGATGATAACTGGGTTTAGATGAAACATCTAGCATAAAGAACACCACATAATAAAAGAACAGTGTGCTAAAATACAAAAGGAGTAGGATATGGCATAGAAACAGCATGGGGGTTATGATGGAAAGTTACAAAACATGGCAGGGTGCAGCATACATGTTGTCCACTGTGCAAACAATGGTAATTAGTGCACCAGTGCACATAACATCATTGATGTGGTGCTGTTGCTGTCCACTGAGTTAACACCTTACAAGATAATTAGGAATGACTAAGAGCATGGTATTTGGAGCAATGCCTGTCCAAAAAGAACAACACTGCACTGACATAAACCTCTGTATCCCTGACCTAGCTCTGGCCATGTATTCAGTGGCATAGACTGCAAGTCAGACAGATCCAGGCACATATAGGATAACAAGAACAGAGATCAAGATAGAACCACCAACCATACAGTTGGAAGGCAAAATCTATCCACAAAGCCATATTGTAACTCTGAAATTCATAGGAAAACTTGCTACTTGTCCTGACTAGGTATTGACAGAATGTTCCTGCAGCACCAAAGAGGCACTACATCATAATCACAGAAAACATAAAGCACATACCATTGAAATGTCAGAACACAATGCACCATCTATGGATGATAGTCCTGGTCATGGCTGCTGCATGTACAACACACTGTTACATGTTCAACATTCCTGATATGCTACAGTTACTTGTACTAGTACTGCATGCACAATGGCTTATATTATGTATGTCTCTGTGCATTATGTATATGGTGCTGTGGGCCTACTATGACCAGATCACCATAGCTCAGCATCATGAATGTGATGAATAATGTATAAGAACATGAAGGCAAGACTATGGACATGCAAGCCAATTGAGGCAATGTGCTGCTTGAGCTTGACATACAGAAGGTGAATGTACACCTGAGTCACCTGCCACTATAGCACAGTATCCTGCAGGCCTATCACACCACTGTCACCAATACATACAGTCACACATTACACCAAAAGACACACATGGCACACATTTGAGTATAATGCACAATAACTATTGTGAAGAGTGTGTATGGGGAAGAAGAATGCTGAGATGTCTGCAGCAGAGTACAACACATCCATGTGGCAATGTGTGCACTAACACATCACATGGTCAAAGCAGTGATTACAATCAGCTAAACAGTGGTACATATGCTGCAGTAAATAGTCACTGTATGTAAAATGGACTCATAAAGCATGTGTGTATATGTAAATGAGATGCACAGCACTATTGTAAAAACAGTTGCTAACATGCCATGAACACTGATTAATTCACATATCATAAAAATTAGTGTCATATAACTCCATATGCACTGTCATGCAAAGCCTTGAAAACAGATGTCACAACTGCAAAAATATGACAAGAATCCTGCACATGTGTAGGAAGAGAAATATAGAAATGAATGTGCAGAAACAGAATTCCCATTATAGTACTGATGAACATACATGTGCAACACACTTAGCAGAACAAATAGAAATTGTTATAAATGTCTCATACATGTGAATGTGTCATGCAGTAAACTGACACAGTTTCAAGATAAATGTCAACTTGTGCAAGTTGCACTCAAAAGAAAGGCTACAGTGCAACTCATGCATAATGTACACAATATTTAAATGTGTGACATTTTAGTACATAAACATGAGAATGTGTACCACAGTGAAGAGAGATTTTGGAGGACTGCAATCCAACAGTGATCAATGGGGCTTCATGAACACCGAGTCATGTTAAGCTCACAAGAACCTATAATATGGAAATGTGGGCAGCGTAATCCTTGCAGAAGATCGACACACTGCTGTGATGCAATACACAGAGTCATACTTCCAAGCACAGGGGTGCAGGACAGTTGCATACACATGGTGCACATGTCACTGCTGCACATCTTAGCACAGCTACCGCAATAGTGCCTTTACCTTTCGATGTGCAGAAGAGCCAACAACAACACTCGCTACAGGAAAGGGAATGAAAACGCCCATGTGAAGTATTGTCATTAACACAGATGCATATGCTGTTATTACAGTACTACATGAAAGGGAAATATATCTGCACAGATCTAGCAAAGTACTGTAATGAAAGGCAGACCCATTCCACTCCCTGAACATATAGCTAGAGTAGGGAGAAGTGGTCAGCCACCCTGGGTGCAAGGCATTGGGAGCACAATCTGCCAAACAGTTGGCAGTGCTGAATGCTTTTGTTCAGACTAAAGTACTTACTTCAGTGCTTGTTTCAGGGCTTCATGCTTTGTATAACTTGTAGCAGACAGTTTGCTATAGTTTTTCAAAGTAGAAGACACTTTTTTTTGCTCAATGGATTAAGGAGTACATTGGATGAGAAGACAGGTGGTCATTTGAGGAGTGGCTTCAGAGTAAAGAATGGACAGACCTCAGGCCTTCTTTTTTTCCTCAACTTAAAGTTGAGGGTGCCAGATTGAGGAATCGCACTGGGCACTAGATGATAAAGCTATGGCTCTGCCATACCCTAACAGTATTGCCACTTCACAAATACATATATGCTGTCAATCTGACAGGAATGTTATCACTGGCAGGAGTTAAGAGAGGAAGTTTGGTTCTGTGCCCATCTATGACCACAGTGCACCTCAGCAAAGATAGTACTGAGAGGCATATGTATGTGTAAGTGTACTCCTGTAGGTATCGGTGTAAAGCACTACTGACATATAGCACACTCCCAGAACAGAAGAATACATTGTACATGTCTGCAATACATAATGTCAAATTATATGACTCCAAAGTCCAATCAATTGTTCTGCAGACAACTGATAGTGTTGCATATAAGTGATACTGTGAAATACCCTGAACAAGACAAGGGGTTGTCATGTCACAGTCAGTAATAGTGATCTCTTGTGTACAGCAAATGGTGACATGCCAAAGGACACTAACGGAAAGCACAACTGCCATATGGAGTAATGTGCACAAATATGTGATGTGATGACAACAAATCTGAACCCCTAAAATCCAGTGATAAAGACTCATTCTGTGTGGCCAAATCAACTAACTCTTGGAGGAGTCTCTTTTCTCATGTCATGTCTCAACAATGTGGAATGGCAAAAAAAATGGGGCATGCCATTCCATTCCCTATGAGTAGACTCTTCCCACAAATCCTTTAAAAAGTCCCAAAAATGCATCTCATGGATAATTGCTCTTGCTCCAAACCTGGCTAAAATCCTATTTCTTCTCACTCATATTAACTACTCCAGCTTTTCTTTTCTGTTAACCCCAACTGATATTCTATTTTTTTTCTCTCTCATTGCTACATTTTCTCCTCTGACTATTTTGTATCCATGCTTCTACCTATCGTATTCTGCATGTAATCTATCATTTTTCTCACTTCGTTATTTAAGGTGTATTCATATTGTTATTGTTGGATTTTGCTGAATCTATGCTGCTCATATGTATTTATGAGTTGTTGAATTTTTATACAATTGTTTGAAAATTATTTATTAAATTCATCTGGAGCTTTTCTCACTGGGCCTCTGCTGAAAAGGGTTCTGTCCAATTGGTTCATCCTGGTAAACAAATTTAAATAAATAAAATAAAATAAACTGTGTGGCAATCACACAGGCTACATTACATAGAAAGAACAGACTATATGGTTCCAAGGCACATCCCTGGGCTGGGCTGAAGCTCACAGATGAACTTTGCGGCATTCATACAAACGGACTTGCCCATGGCCCATGCCAAGGCCTGAAAAAAGTTCCCCATCATCTGCATCTGGGTAATAAACATGTCTGCCACAACTTTCCTCACCTGGTTCTTCGTGAAGTCAAGTGATGGTGGAGGTCATCACTTGTCCACCAGAATGACAGCGCATGATGGGTCTAGCCTCTCATCTGGGGCTGCAACTCTGCTGGCAGGGGTTGGGCATGTCCTCTCCATCTTCCATCTATAGGGGGTTTTCACATTGGGCTTATTGGGCTTCCTCTGTAAGATGCAATCAATAGAGAGAGAGGGAAAGGGACAGTGGACAGATCAGCAGTAAGTGAAGTAAACTGCCATATGCAGATTAACAGTATAATGCAGCTGTACCTCCAACACTGTCAGTCATACATGCACATCACAGTGACCATGGTGCTCATACAAAGATGCCTACAGATATCAAGATATGTGAAACAGCAATGTCTGTACTTGGCAAATCCTGGTAATTGTTGACAGTGAACACATATGGCACTAGCTTAGCACATATTTTAGGTACTAGTACATGTCATGAAGAATATGATATGTGAATCCCAATCAATGACTATATCATCCCAAATGCACTATGTACTGCTCTCTCATACATAAAATGTAATGAATTTATGCAATAATTAATTATGTTGAATATTATGGACACATGGAGTAATAGTTGAGCTGAGATGCAGGCAGCAAAAACGTTAAATATACATCCATTATGCACATGTGGTGTGTCAATATCTGTATAAAATGGTCCATATTACCATACTGAATGGTGGTAATCTCGAATGCTCATATGAGCGAAAATGCAAATACACTTGTTTTTTTTTGGGGTCATGGTATAGTGAGGAATGGAATATTCGCCCTTTCCTCACTGTAGTGTGACCTCGGAGTTGGAATATATATTTAGCGGGGGTTGCAACCCCCCACAATAGCAAGTTTGTTTATCTGCGTTTTCACTCATATGAGCGTCCGAGATTATTACCATTCAATATGGTAATATAGACCTGTATAAAGGCACATATGTATCCAAATATGTCAGGCCTGATGTCATAAGTTACCCCTTCAGGTCATTATGGATGTAGGCAGAGCACATTCAAAAAGCAAGTGAGGTGGTTAGGTCTGGCAATGCAAGTCAGAGAGCATTGTCAGTAGCACAGATGTTGCTACACATTAAAAGTAGGATTTACTTAGATGTACACTATGTCCTGTAAGTATTGCAGTAGTATCCTGATATGATATGCTCTATAAAACAGTGGACAAGTATAAATGCCAGCTACAAACCTGTCGCACCTCACTATATAACAACTAATCTGAATAGTAAACACATGTGGAATCCTACTACATACCTGTGTGATCTGTCAAACATAGTAGGCATGTGATAGGGCACCAGACAGAGTGTGCCTGAATATGTATGCTGCTGTTATGATCCGTGGAAATGGCATATATTAATATACACATTCTCTATCAGCATGTGCACACTGTACATAAAATATGTAAATGGGGACTTAACAGTTTTTAAAAAATACACAAGGTTATGTATTGACCAATGGAAAGACATGCACATACATTTGTATATAAGGTGGGGAAATAGTACAGCTACTCTACAGGATATAAACATATGAAACGCCGCTACTTTCCCTGGCTCATTCAAGTCTCTTCTCCTCCAAGCAATGCATGTGAGCAGTCATCATTGCCATGTTTCTTGCAAAACGTTCTTGGCCTGCTACGAGGCACAAAAAAAATTAAATCATTTTGCACTTAGTAAGGAACATGCTGTTAGCAATAATAAATCTAAGCTATTGATACATCATAACACTGACTAAACCTAAGAGTCATGTAGGAGTCCATCTCATCAGTATACATATACTATCTCACTAAGACTGCCTGACGGGGACATACAGCCCACTTCATGTGTTTCCATTACCATTCCTGCAGTGTAATATAATGATATACAGTTACACTGTACTTTTAGCTGTAGGGAAACAGTCATGTTAGTATTTATGTATGTCATACAGGCAATTATGCATTCCATGACCATATTGATTACTAAATTCATGGTGACATTGAATCTGGGAATCTTGAGGCAATGTTACAACTGCCTCATGTACACAGACAACCCTCTCCTCCTCCCAACAAATTCCAACACATGTGAGAGATGCAACCATATTGCCAAACTGGAGGCTAAGCTCTCTCAACTCAGTACTGGCGTAACCAGTCAGGAGGAGAAGGAAACCACACTCACTATGATTCCAGTCTCACATAGACCTACCACGACAGCAAACCAAACACATAAACACACAAAAACATACTCGGAGGCTCTAAATAAAAATCTGCCTAAGCAGCAGAGACCTCCAAAGCAGACACCCAAGCAACCGCTACCCCAAAACAAAACATGTGCAACACATAGCTCACAAATCCAGTGTGCCAAACAGTCACAGCCCTTAAGGCTAAACAACACACCTGATACACTTGTAATAGGTGACTCTATTGTCAGGCACACTGACGTCCCGCTCACTAGGCTGAACAAGGAGAAGGTCACGGTGAGCTGCCTGTCAGGCGCTAGGATCCGCCACATAACACAAGCACTCAGGTTACTCCAAGGCAAGTACAAATATGACTCGGTCATTGTCCATGCTGGTGTGAATGACCTGAGATGTACCTCCCTAGACTACATGAAAAGAGACATAGAGGAGCTCTCTGAGCATGTAGCCCAGGCCGGTATGACCCTGACCTTGAGTAGCATCTTACCCCCACCAAGAATGATGCCACAATATGAAGACAAGATGATCAATTTCAACAACTGGCTTAAGTATTGGTGTCATTCAAAGGGGATCCAATGCCTGTCAGCCTGGGATGACATGCTCGACAAGCCAAGATGCTTTGCTAGGGATGGCTTGCACCTGTCACCCCTGGACTTTCAGATATTGGCAAAGGCTCTTGCTTCCCCCATAGTGCCTTTTTTAGGCAAGGCTCAAAAGACAAACCCACCTCCATAGGTATCACAAGGGATAAGAAACTAAGAGTAATGTTACTCAATGCCAGAAGTCTAAACCTCAAGATGCATGCACTCGAAACTCTCCTTAGCATGGAGAACATCAATATCTTTGCAGTAACAGAAACTTGGTTCAAGGCTCCCGAGAGCACCCCAGCACTACCAGGTTATACCTCATACCATGCTTTTTGGCCCCAAAACTTGGACCGAACCACAAAAGGAGGGGGAGTATCAATATTCGTCAAAGATACCCACACCTCCAGGCTGGTGGCACAGCACAAAGCATCAGAGACTATCCATGTGCAACTAACAGTGGGTAAAACTGCCTTCCAGTTTATAGCCTGCTACAGATCACCCTCCCAAACCCAGGAACCCCACACGGCCTTCCTGAGAACACTGGAAAATATGAAGGTCTCTCCAAACACCATTATATTGGGCGACTTCAACTACCCAAACATAGACTGGGAGCATTACTCTAGCTCCAACACCCTAGCCCAAAGGTTCCTAGAATTTATAAACTCAAATGCTATGGAACAACTTGTTACCACTCCCACAAGAGGGGAAAATATACTGGACCTGATCATCACCAACATGGGGACTCTATGCTCCAGACCAGAAGTGTATCCCTCACTGGTAAGATCAGACCATAAACTAATCTCACTGAATATTCACATCCCGACCCCACCCTCTGCCCAGAAAACCACAGTGAAAAACTTCTCTAAAGTAAATTTCACACTCCTCAAAACCGAGGTGGAATCCTTCAAAGCCCTCGAGCCTGTGGAAAATACAGCCCAGACTGCAGAATCCTTTATAAACGCATTCTATGAACACCTTCAGGAATTCATGGATCATGCAATCCCAAATAAAACCAAGACCCAATCCTCCAAAGGCAGACGTCCTGCCTGGTGGACCCCAGCCATAAACAAACTATACAATAGAAGGAGGAAGCTACTACATGATAGAGCAAAATCCCAAAAAGGGAAGGCGTATCTGATCAGTATTAGCAAAAAACTACGGGCACTCATAAAATCGTCTAAGGCCAGCTTCGAGAGAAAAATTGCACAGGACACTAAGAATAATCACAAGGCTTTCTTTAGTTATGTTAGGAACCTGGGTGGGAATTCCCAGATATGCTCAGAATTAGTCCAAAATGACAAATACATCGAACCCACAGACATTGCCAACATCCTAGCTGACAGGTTCAGCGCAAACTTCTCCCCCCCCCTCCCCACCAAAAGAGCAAATATCTATCCCAGCAGAGCGCTGCCCCCCTGACATCTCAGATGCTCAGATAAGAGCCGCCCTCTCCAAAGCAAAAAACACAGCATCAATGGGACCAGACAGTGTCCTGGGCTGCGTCCTACATGACCTCCAAGAAAAGCTAAACCCAAACATAAAACTACTGTTCAATCTCAGCCTTACTACAGGATATGTACCCAAAGAGTGGCGTACAGCAACAGTAGTCCCTCTCCACAAAGGTGGTGCCTCAACGGATCCTGGAAACTATCGCCCCATAAGCCTGACTAGCTTGGTCTGCAAAGCTATGGAAAGGACCATCATGGACCTCATAAATAAAGATATTGGGGACCTTCAGACACTGGATCGTACCCAGTTCGGCTTTAAGGGCAGATCCTGCCTCTTAATAAACCTGGTCGATTTCTTTGAAACAGTCACCAAGGCCATTGACTAGGGGAAGGTGGTCCACACAGCCTACCTGGACCTCACAAAAGCCTTCAATACAATACCCCACTTGGGCATTATAGATAAGCTCACCAGCTTAAATATAAACCCCTATGTCACTAGATGGGTTGCAAACTGGCTCAAGGACAGATCCCACATGGTTAGAATTGCTGGAGCTATGTCAGACTCCAAACCAGTTACAAGTGGCGTCCCACAAGGCTCAGTCCTGGGACCTCTCTTGTTCGGTATATATTTCTTGGAGGTACAGGCCAACACGGAAGGACTGTGGCTGACCATGTTCGCAGATGACTGCAAACTGGGTGCCATAATCGACTCTCCAGCCGACACAAGCATCCTCCAAAAGGGCCTCATAGAAACAGACAACTGGTACTAGAGCCATGGCCTCAAGCTAAACGCCAAAAAGTGTATAGTCATCCCCTTTGGCAAAAACAAAGTGCCCACAAATTACCACATAGGTGGTAATCCATTAAGTACAGAAGAAGTAATTGGGGACCTGGGGACCCAAGTTGATAGCAATCTCTCATTTGACAACCACATGGCCAAAGTGGTTAGAAAAACATTTTATATAGCCCACCTAATCATGAAGGGATTCACATCTAGATCAGGGGAGGTCTTCATGCCTCTTTACTCATCAGGCCCATAATTGAGTACAATGCCCCTTTTGGGATGTACCTTACCAGACACCTGCAGCAACTGGAAAGACCCCAAAAGTACCTCACCAAGAGGATCAAAGGGCTCAAACAGATGCCATATGCTTCCCGGTTAAAGAACCTCCAGCTCTACTCAGTGGCATACCGCCTGCTCAGAGGCAATCTGTGCCTGACGTATAAAGCCATGTCCAACCCAGAATTAATGGACATGCTGCACCTCAGAAAATCCAAATCCCATCGAGCTACGCGCTCGAGAGACTTGAACCTCAGCACTGAAATAAATAGGACCTGCTGGAGGGACAGATTCATAACCCAGAGGCTCCCTTCACTCTGGAATAAAATCCCAGTCCAGGTTAGGCAGAGTCCCTCATTGACTCTCTTCAAGAGGAATCTTGATGAGTGGATGGGAGATCGTAGGTTTACCCCTGGTATCACTTCTGTGTCACTGTTAGACAGAGGCACAGTATACTAACCTCGAAAAACGGCATAGCAAAATTAATTTAAAATGGGTGGCGAAAGCCAAACACACTCTGGCTAGGCTTATAAATGCCCTAGGGCAGATAGCCTAGTATGAACCTATGAACCTATGAACATGCAGAGTAATGCTTTATCACAGAAGGACATATGACACCTCCTGTGAAACTCCTAAGGTTAAGATGGGGATTGGACCCTTCCATCTTTCAACATCCTACACTAAAGGCAAGAATGTTATCTGTTGTCCCACACTTTCTATTTAGAAAATCTTTGAACTTTGAAATACTAATGCTTTCAGTAGTTGTCATACAATCCTTTGCAGATTAGAAGCAATACATATACACGTGAACTTATCTTGGACAAGCCTACATGAGTAAAGATGTATCTATATACTGGTGTAGACAACAAAATATATATATACATATATATATATATATATATATATATATATATATATATATATATATATATACACACACACAAATATGTGTAAATATACTATATGTATGTCTATAGCGAGAGAGATAGAGAGAGAGACAGAGAGAGATATATGGGTCTACTTTGATTCATTTCACTGAATTTCAAAACACTCACACAAAATCACTGAAAGCTCAAATCACTGAAAACTCATTTCACTGAATCACATTTCACTGAATGTAAGTACTGCTGGGCAAATAAAATGTATATGCCCTTTTCCTCACTGCAGTGCGATCCTGGAGTTAGTATATATAGTTAGGAGGGGTCTGGGGGCAAATAAAATGTATATGCCCTTTTCCTCACTGTAGTGCGATCCTGGAGTTAGTATATATAGTTAGAAGGGGTCTGGGGGGCACAGCTTTTGGTTTTATATTGCTAGTTTTCAATTAAATGAGATCCAAAAATATAAAAGCTAAGTAGGTGGGGGGACTATGCCCCCCACACACCCCCCAATGTGGGGGGGCTGTGCCTCCCACAAACACCGTAATTTAACTGTATGTATAAACAGTTGAACTGCCACAGTAGAAGGAAAACTCTTTATTGCAAGGACAAAGTGAGTGCTTTCACGACCTTCCAGGTCGCTTCATCAGACTTAATAAAACATCCCATGTCTTCCTTGATATATATACTTTCAAAGTGATCAATCAGTTAAGACAAACAAATATTTATATCAGACTCTAATTTAAAAATAGTAGAAAAAAACATAAATAGACATAAAACTGTTAAAAACAGTATGCATGATCAAATGTGAATGCCTATAGAACAAACAAATATTTATATCCGACTCAATTCATTTAAAAATAGTAGAAAAAAAACAGACATAAAACTGTTAAAAACAGTATGCAAGTTCAAATGTGAATGCCTATAGTACCATGTAGAAGGGAATTAGTGCTTTCACTTTTTGTATAGATTTTATTAACTAAAAAACATTCTGTAATCTTATCTGCATATAACATCACTAAAAGCAAGGGTATAACATTATTATACAAATAGTTACATTTCCATACATATGCCTTCATGATCTGAGAAGATTGTTTTATATTTACTTCCTTTTATTTCTGTTGATATTTCTGAAAAAATAATGTAATTTCTGTTTTCCCAGATGTTTGTATGTGTGTACCGCTTTCATTACCTAATATAAGTTGACATATCTTCATAACTCCATAGATTTTCTAACATCTGGTGCAGCTTCTCCTTTCTAAGACTGCAATTCATATCTCGTATTATAGTATTCATATTCATAATAACATAAGCCAATAATTTTTCAAATAAGTTTGCCCTGTTAGAAGCATCAGTATGAGCATATATTAGCATACAGTTTTCAAAGGTATTAATCCTTTCCTAATATTTTAACAAACAACATGGCTCAACTATGTAACTGAAGAAAACAAGGCACAGAAACATGACTGAAAACATAAAATGTTAAAATTTTGATAAGGTAAGCGCTTTCATACCAAATACTAGTGCTTCATCAGACCATATAAAAACTGCATAAGCAAACACTATATTCACTCTAATTCAAAGCAGCCAATAAACATCAAAGAAGAGTAAAAACTTGGCTTCAGCTTGTATCATTTAAAGAGACACCATGTTTTCAGTGCAGGTTCATAGGTTCATAGGTTCATAGGTTCATACTAGGCTATCTGCCCGAGGGCATTTCCCTTTAGTATGGGGAACTATACCCATTATTTTGCTGTGCCTCTGTTGAGCAGTGACACTGAGGTAATCCATCCATTGGTCAAGATTTCTCTTGAACAAGGCCAGCGTGCTCTGCTTCACATATACCGATTTTATTCCACAGCATAGGGAGTCTTTGGGTGATGAATCTATCCCTCCAGCGGGCCCTATTAATAGCGTGTCGAGGTTTAAGTCTCCCCCTTGTGGCTCTGACGGATCTAGATTTTTGAGGTGAAGCATATTCATCAAATCTGGGTTTGACATGGCCTTGTATGTTAGGCAAAGGTCACCTCTGAGCAAGCGGTGGCGACTGAATAGAGCTGGAGTTCTTTCAGTCGGGCAGCATAGGACAGATGTTTGAGACCCTTTATCCTTTTGGTGAGGAACTTTGTGGCCTCTCCAGCTGCTGCAAGTGTCGGGTCAGATACATTCGGCATTGTACTCAATCATTGGTCTGATGAGTGATGAGTATAGGGAGACTATGACCTCCTTGATCTAGATGAGAATCCCTTCATGATAAGGTGGGCAATGTAGAAGGTCTTCCTAACTACTTTAGCTACATGGGTGTCGAATGACAGACTACTATCAACCTGGGTCCCCAGGTCCCTGATAACTTTTTCTGTGCTCAGTGGATTGCCACCTATTTGGTAGCTAGGGGTAACCTTGTTTTTCCCGGGGGGTGACTATGCATTTTTGGCATTTAACTTTAGGCCATGGCTCTGGCACCAGTTATCCGCTTCTGTGAGACCCTTCTGAAGGATATCTGTGTCAGATGTGTTTTCTACTATGGCCCAGTTTGCAGTCATCTGCAAACTTTGTCAGCCATAACCCTCCTGTGTTTGCTTGTACTGGAAAAGTAGATGCCAAACAAGAGTGGGCCCAGGACTGAGCCCTGTGGTACACCACTTGTGACAGGCTTTGAGTCTGACATGGCGCCAGCAACTCTGACCCTGTGGGTTCTGTCACTCAGCCAGTTTGCAACCCATCTTGTGATGTATGGGTTAACATTTAAGCTGATGAGTTTTTCAATGATACCCGAGTGGGGTATTGTATCCAGATCGAGGTAGGCTGTATGGACTGCCTTTCCTCATCAATGGCTTTGGTGACTGTTTCAAAAATCAACCAAGTTTAGAAGGCATGATCTGCCTTTGACAAAGCCAAACTGGGATGGATCCAAAGTCTGCAAATTCCTATGTCTTTATTTATGAGGTCCATTATGATCCTCTCCATGGCTTTGCAGATAAGGCTTGTCAAGCTAATGGGCGGTAATTTCCAGGGTCGGTGGAGGCAGGACCACAGTTGCAGTGCGCCACTCCCTGGCACGTATCCAGAGGTAAGACTATGACTAAACAGCTGTCCTAGCTGTGGGTTTAATGAGTTCATGGAGCACACAGCCGGGACACCATCAGGTCCCATGGATGCTGTGTTTTTGCTTTGGAGAGCAGTTCTCACTTGGGCGTTGGAGATGTTTGGGGGGCTGCAATCGCTTGGTATAGATATCTCTCCTTTTGGGGGGGAGGGGGGGGAGTTTGCACTGAACCTGTCAGCCAGTATGTTGGCAACAGGTTTAATAGAAACCCTGGCATTTAGACCTAGGTATTTGTCAGCTTGCAATAAAATGATCCAATGCAATTCTCTGCTTTCAGTAAAATTTTTCACATCACCTCCATGTATATTTTCAGAAATAATTTCAACAACTTATCTAAAACCATGTTCATTTTCATTCTGCATGCAGTGTGTGGCTAGTGCATTTTTTGGTGTCACCATTCCTAATACAGTACATATGCTCCCTGACTTGTTCCATCAGTGACGTGTTAAGTTTTTCCTACATAGAAACAGTGGCAAAATGTGCATGTCACTAGATAAATCAAATTCCTGATTTGACAGTTAGCTTTAATTTCAAACGTATACTCAAACCGGGTGACTGGATGAATAAAACATACTGATGTATTAATAAATGTAGAGAAATTGCATGTAAGTCATTCTCTAGTACCTGACAACCATCACCTAGTCTCTTTTCTTTTTCTTTTACATTTTTATAGCAAAGTTTCCTTTTAAGAAATTTCTTGTTCTTAAAAGCAAAGTTTGGTCTGTGACCAACAACTTTTGAAATATCATTGTCTAAGCTCAATATAGACCAATTTGAATTAATGATTTTCATTATGCCAGTCATATCACTGGTATAAAAGAATATAGGCACATTATTCCTATTACTAATGGTCTGGGTGACTTTACTTCAAAAACTTGGTTTGAAAAATATGGCTTTGCCTTATTTACCCTTTGTGTGGCTCCCATACTAATGTTCCTTTCAGCCTCACATGCTTTATAGCCCTATTCATGAAATTCTTTTCCAAGCATCTGGACATCTTGCCTGAAAACTTCAGCACAATTATTTAGCCTTGACACTCTCAAATATATGGTCAGGGTGCATACTATCCCTATGCAAGATTGCATTCCTCCTACAAGATTTGCTACATAATTTAGTCTGGAGGCTCCTGATTGTGTCAGTACTGACTAGCACATCCAGGAAATCTATTTCACTAGTAGAGAATTTGTATGTAAATTTTAAAATAGGTAGTGGACCCCAGATAGCTAATAAACAGCATAAGCTGTTCTTCAGTGCCCTCCACACAAAAAAACAAGTCATCTACAAATCTCCTGTAGAAGCTCAGAAGTGGGGAATATTCATCCATATTTAACTGGGAGTTATTCTTCCATTCAGCCATGACTATGTTGGCATAGCTATTGGCACAGGGTGTGCCCATAGCCTACGCCAACCTTCTGTAGAAACAAATGTCCATCAAAAAGAAATGCATTCTTTTGTAACACAATTTCCAGGAACATGCAAATGAGATCAGTTTTACTTGGAGGGTATACTTGCTGTTTTTAACAAGGAATTCATGTACCATGGAAATTCCCAAAGTGGCAGCAATTGAATTTAGACTGCAGCTTTAATTATATTTGGTTGCTACTGGACTTTTTTAAACCTATTGAGTTAGAACTAAGTGAAGCTGTTAATGCTAAATACTGTGAACTAACTGATATGTTTGGTGATAATTTTTTGTCCAAGATGGATGGTGTGATGGATAATATTAGTTCATATGAACAGCGACTAAAAATATAAAAGCAGAAGTTAGAGACACTGTTGATTTCAGACAAGGGAATGTATTTACCTGGCCTAGAAAATTTGTATGTTGAACAATAACTTGGACAACAACAGAACTTCTGAGAACAGTTTTACTAGTGTTGAAACTGTTTGTGCTGCTAATACTGCTGTAACCATAGACATACCATCTAATTCCCACTCCACTGTCGAGAGCCCTTTAGTTACTCCTGGCCTCATCAAACTGCCAGATGTGAGGAGAAAGACGATAGTCCAGAAAACTGCTTCTGGCTCTCTGCCTCTACCATTCCCATCAAGCAGAAGTAGCCTATATGTCAGTCTCACTCACACAGCAGAGGGAGGAAGAGGCATTGGCAAGAGGAAGTCCAGTAAATGATAAGGAGAATGTAGCAAGAGAAAACCAATCGTTAATACACAATATTTCTGAGAAATGTTTAACAACTGCTCAGATGTTGCTTTTAAGTCATGGTTTAAATTTTATTCCAGCACAAGGTTCTCAGTTCACAGAGACAGTTATTGACATTAAAAAGTTTACATGCAATGTAATGTTAAAAATGTATTTTAATAATGATGAAGTGGCTTCTAGTTTTAAGAAACCAAGCACTTTTCAGCCAAATTTACATCTGGTATTGGACACATTTTGTAAAAAATGTGAACATGACTTGTTGCAAGCTACCAATAGTGGCACGCTTAAAAGAAAGTTTTGTAACCTGAGCGCCTCAGAGAAAGAAGCACTAATGTCTTTGCAACAAGATGGTGATATAATGATAAAAAATGCTGATAAAGGTGGTGCCATTATTGTAATGGATTATGAATATTATTTTAATACTATTTTTTCTACTTTGCTAGATGAGTGTTTATGCTCAAATTAATTTTGGTGTGATAGATATTATGAAAGCTGAGGTTGATGCTACTTTGTTTGATTGTTATTGCAGTCATATTATTACCAATGAATTATAAACCTACTTATCTGTTGAGTTCCCGTTGATTCCAGTTTTCCATGGACTCCCCAAAAATACATAATAATGCATTACAACCATTTAGACCTATTATCTCGAAGTGGTTGGCTAACAGAGCCCTTTTCTATATTTATTGAAAAGAACTTGAGACTAGTGTGCCTATAGCCTTATTTTACACTAGTGATATGACTGGTATAATGAATATTAAGTCAAATTGGTCAAAAAAGTAACAGCAAAAATTAATGAATAAGCCTGGAGTGTTATTTACCAGGTATCTACCAGTGATTCCTCTGTGCTGTTAGTTTATGTTTTGGGTGAACCTTTTTTGAGTTGCAGATTTTAAATATGCTCTCCTTATAGATGGCCATAATGCCAAGTATAGTAAGAAGAAGGCATGGTTAAAGTAATGCAATACATATCTAGCCTTTTTCCCTAGCATGTCTTGAGTAAATGAATGGTTGCAAATAACCTGAAATGGCTTAATTGCAATATTTGTGTATGTTTTTTGTCTGTCATACCAGAAACTATGTGCATACTTAATTTCTTTTGTGGTACACAATTTTATGGGAAATCAACTTACACTTCATAGGTTCATAGGTTCATAGGTTCATACTAGGCTATCTGCCCGAGGGCATTTATAAGCCTAGCCCATTGTTGTTTTGTCCCCCCACCCCTTTAGGGATATATACTATTTTCATTATTTTTGTGCTCTGCAGTGACACTGAGGTAATTCCTGTAATATTGGGGTATATCTATCCTCCATCCCATCCATCAAGATGAACAAGGCCAAGGCCAGCCAGCCTGGTGCTGTGCCGGGATTTTGTTCATTGTTCTAGGAGTCTTGGGTGATGATCTTTCTTGATGAATCTATCTCCTATAGCCGCCCCGGTAGAGGTTTAAGTCTCTCATTAAGTCTCCCTTGGATTGTGGCTCTGATGGATCTAGATTTTTGGTGAAGTTCATGGTGCTTGTATGTTCTTGGTCACCTCTGACTAGCGGTAAAGGCAGGTCACATGGCGCTGCATGGTGTTGCTGTTTAGCTGAGTTCTTTCAGCATAGGACAGATTTTTGATTTTTTGAGACCTTTTTTCTTTTTTGGCTTGGCCTCTTTGTAGGCTGCAAGTGTCGCTGCTGCAAGTGTCGGGTCAGATACATTGGTCTGGGCATTGTACTCAATGAGTGGTGAGATGATGAGGGAGACTAAAGGGATTCTAGATGAGAAGATGATCTAGAGAAGGAAGGGGCAATGTAGAAGGACTTCAGGACTAGACTTCTACTACTACTGGGTACATGTCCCTAGACTATCATTATCAACCTCCCCCCCTGGGTCCTTACCTATTTGGTAGCTAGGGTACCTTGTTTTTCGAAGGGGGGTGACTATATGCATTTTTGGCATTTAACTTTAGGTGGCTGGCTCTGGCACCATCCATTTCTTTCTGTGAGACCCTTCTGAAAGGATATCTGTGTGTGATGTTTTTTCTACTATGGCCAGTTTTGCAGTCATCATCAACAAACTTTGTCAACCTCTCCTGTTGTTGTGTGTGCTTGCTTAGATGCCAAAAAAGAGCCCCCCCAAGAGTGTGGCCCAGGACTGAGCCACTTGACACCACTTGTGACAGGCTTTGGACATGGACCAGCAACTCAGCACCTGTTCTGTCAAGTTGGGTTGCTCAACATCAGCCAGTTTGCATGTGTTTAAGTGATGTTAAGCTGATGAGTTTTTGATTTTTCAATGTGGGGTATTGTATATTATTGTATGAGCCAGGGTAGGGTAGGCTGTGGACTGTATTTCCTCATCAATGGGGCAATGGTGACTGTGACTGTTTCAAAAAGTTTAAAAAAGTAAAATGATTGAATGACAAAGCTTTTGAAAGCCAAACAAAGTCTGGAAATTCTCTGTCATGTATCTATGTCTATATTTATATGGTCCCCATCCATGGCTTTCCAAGGCTTGTCAAGCAAGGGTAATTAAGGCGGTAATTAAAGGGTCTGTGCACAGTTGCAGTGCGCCACTCCTGGAGTGCGTATCCAGAGGTAAGACTTTAATTAAACAGCTGTCCCTGGCTGTGGGTTTTATTTCATTGAGAGTCGTGGAGCACAGCACAGGGGACCATCCCATGGTCCCATGGATGCTGTGTTTTTTGCTTGGAGAGAGCAGTTCTCTTGGGTGATGCTGGGGGATGTTTGGGGGCTGCACTCATTTTTGGGTATTTGGGGGGAGTGGGGGGGGGGGGGCACTGAACCTGTCAGCCAGTATGTTGTGGTCTGTTGGTATTGTAGGATCAGTAATCACATCATCACTTGTTCTGAACTAGTTCTGAGCATTTTTCCTCCCTCTTTCTATTTTAACTCTAACATAGGCCTTTGATTTTCTTTTTTTTGCTTTTTTATTTTTTTTTTCTGTTTTATTTTTTTGATTTTTTTGAGATAGCTCTTAGTTTTTTACTTATAGTGATCAAGGGTTTAAGGGTGTTTTTTTTTTTTTGCTTTCTTTGTAGTAGCTTCCTCCTTTTGTTGTAGAGTTTGTTTATGGGTGGGGTCCCACTGGCTGGGGCTGCCTTTGGTTTTTTGAGTGTGGGTTTGTTTTGGGATTGCCTGCTCCATGCAGCCTCCTGGTGGCGGTGGGTGATTCTGCGGGCTTGAGTATTGTTTCTTGATGGCTGTGGTATTGTTTTAGACCACAGGGGGGGGCCTGAAAGGAGACCAGAAGTGTGAGTTGAGAAGAAGTCGGCTTTTTTACTGTGGTCTTTTATTTCAGGGTGATTAGTGGGGGTGGGATTATGAGATCTGGGGTAGTTTGTGATCTGAGTGATCGAGGTTGTGTTCGGTGTTGATACTTCGTTCATGTGTGTGATGATGAGATGATTGATGATGAGATCTCCTCTGTGGACTCTATGTTGATTGTGAGGTGGCATTCCATTGCATTTGATTTTTTGAATTTGGGGAAGGGTGTTTGGTTTGGGCTAGTGGCTAGTTAGTATGTGTGTTCCCAGTTATATGAGTATGATATGATGTTAGTATGATGATGTTTACATTTATCTAGTGTTTTCTAGAAGGGCAGGTTGAGAGGTGTTTTTTTGAGGAGGGTGGCCTGTAACATGCTACAATTTGCAGAGCATATGGATTATTATTCAAATTCTTAATCAAGTGGCTATATATGATTAAATGTATTACTGTATACATTTTTACTTTTGTCTAAATATCTATTGTATATCTGTTGTCCTTGTCTATGTGGCCAAGGTCATTGCTGAGAAGGATCTTCAGACCAGTTCACTTGCCTGGTTAAAATTATCAATGAATAAAAAATGAAAAAGTAAGAAAGAAGGGACCCCTCCCATTAAGATGTTTGTCTGATTTGGATGAAGAGAATGATTTGGGTTGCTGTCACTAGCTGCAGTCTCCTTTGAATTCTGACACAGTTAAATAGACTGTCTGCCTTCCCTCCAGAGGAGGTGTCTCATTTATGTTTGTTTATTCATTCATTCATATATACAAATATACATACATTTGTTAACAAGAGTAGAACATTTATGCTAGTGAAACATTTTCAAGGTTAATCTAGGTACAAGAATTATAGACACTTGAACTGAAACATGCAAACAAAAAAAGGAATTTGTTGACTTTTAATACAATAAAGGCAGCAGACTGGGAGACACAGTGACTCAGCAAGTAGTATTGTCGCCTTACAGCAAGAGGCTCTCTGGTTCGATTTTCAGTTGGGGTGCCTTCTCTGTGGAGTCTACAAGTCCTCCCTGAGTTTGTGTGGGTTTTCTCTGGGTGCTCAGATTTCCTCACACATTCCAAAGACATGCACTAGGTGGACTTGGACAATCTAAATTGGCCAGAGGTGTGACTGTGCTTGTGTATGCATAATATGGATGAACAACCATGTCAGGGCTAGCCATCCATTGCTATGATCATTGACTCTAGTTGATTGTCACTGTTGAAGTGACATCCCAACCTCATGTGCAAAAATGGGAGAAAATGGTTGAAGATGGATGGACATATTGACAGTAAAAGAGATATTTATATACACTTCCCGCTAAATAGCAGAGTGCAAAATGGTTGAGGTTCCTTGTACCCGAGTTCAACTGTCTGATGTTGAACTCCCATGTGATGACCCACCATTGCCAACCAGTAATCACAGAAACTCGGTCCTCACCACTGGCAACAGTGGGGGACATTCACTGAAAGGATGACAAGTACACACACAGTATTTCCAGATGCAGCTCTCTGCATCAAGTGCAATTTCCCTTAAGAGCACACGGAGACCACAGTCAGTCCTGGGCCGGTTTCTACCTCTTTCTGCAGATCCCCTCCACTGGCACAGATAGAGTTGAGCCCTTAGCCAGGGTTCCATGCCAAGTCCTCCAACACTGTGCTTCGTGTCCCTGCCCAAGTAGCTGACACACACACTCTTGGATATTTGTTTTACACACGCACACCTGGGAAAGGCTGGCACAGGTTTACTAGCTATGCTCCTTTTGCTCAGACTACAAGGTAGTTACCACTGCCACCAGAACCCCTTATTTGCTACTTTAAGGCCCTTAACAAAGGGTGTCCAATTTTACTTTATAATATTAATACTAATACAAGTGGTAGTTTGACCAAGAGCAAGGCTATTAGGAGTGGCCCACACAGTTTCAACAAATAAATATGCAAGTGCCTTCAAAACCTCAATATCTCTACACAGATCGGCCACGATGAAAGGTATAAATATATTTAATAATAAATAAAAGAACACAGCAATACTAAATAAATACAGTATGCACAGTGACATCAGAGTTCAAAACCACAGGAAATATTTAAAATAATATTGCAGTACTTGCTCACACAAATAAAAACATCTAAACTAAGCTTTACTGTATTCTTGTATCTAAGACAGTTATACTGTTCCCTAGAAACTTACTTCATTAGATCAAGGCAGATGTGGTGAGTGGATCTTGTTGTCAGGTCCAAGACATAATGTAGAATGCTCTGTCTCACTAAGAGACTTCTCAAAATAATATCTCAAATATTTCTGCTGGGAGTGCTTGCAGGATGACATAATTTCTTGTCATCAGACTTCTAGTTCCCAGACCAAAACCCCCATTGCTAGAAGCTGGCAGCATTTAGCATCTACCTGTAAAAATATATAGGCAGGAGATTTTCCTCAGATCTTTGGCAGATGGTGGAAGTCATAAAACAACTTAGTCTAGAGTGCTGGCTTATAATGACAAATTAATTTTGATTAGACTGATTAAGTGGCATTCCCATCTTCCACGTGGCTTCACAAACCAGTGTCAGTTAAATACTACACTTGCCAGGTTGGTTTAATGAGACCTGACATTTAGCCTGCAGTTTGTGCCATGTAGTGCACATAGGATGAGTCTTTTGCCACCATCAAGACAGTCATATATGTAACGTAACAGAACAGAAATTACAAGAGAAATATAGACTAAACAGCATGAAAAGAGATTTTTAGCAGGAAAATTATAAGTATACAGTATATAAAATCTGCATGATTACTATAAGTCCTATAACTGATGTGAGCAGATAATACACTAATGCATTACTTAAACACTGTAATATTCAGAGGCCATATAATGCAATACGATCATATTATTCAGAGGTCATATAATGTGGTAAGATAGTACTAAGCAGTAGGATACAGATTATTAGAGGCTGTTGAACAGAATCGTGTGGACACACACATTGAGGGGATATGCACACAGTGAGACCATACTGTGTGTGAAGAGCATTCAAGAGATAGCATGTACAGGTAGGATGAAGGTAGGTGTGTGTGTGTGTGTGTGTGTGTGTGTGTGTGTGTGTGTGTGTGTGTGTGTGTGTGTGTGTGTGTGTGTGTGTGTGTGTGTGTGTGTGTGTTAGTGCAGCAGAAGAGTTTAGCTAGTCAGCAGAGACAAACAAGAAAGAAGCAATAATATGTGGAGAGCACATTAGGCAATTGTACCACTACACCAGTCGAAGAGGTGCATAACATGAAACTGAAAAGGGGGAGAAATGGAATGTATGATAGAAATGCCAACTGAATGAAGCATGTGGTTGAATTTTCTTGCTAACTACAGTTTTGGCGAAGCTCTCGGGTATAGTAGAATTGATGCAGTTGCATGTCTTACTGTTATTTCAGTACCTTTTGAGCTCATCTTTGAAAAAAGCAGCAGGTCCTGCCAAAGAACCAGTGAAGGAAGACATTTCCAGGTATTAGCAAATGAAATTGATAACAGCACAGCCCCATGTTTGTTATTAGACCTTGTAACTTGTAGCAAGTAACCCTATTTAAGAGTAACCTTGACCAATGGGTGGGAAATTGGAAATTCATCCCTGTTCTGGCCCCAATGTCTCTGATAGTTTGGACAAGACTGCCTGCCTCTATCTAACTTACCCCCCACCCCCACCCACCAACACACACAGCCTCTAGAAGCTTCCTGGCATACTCCCTCCTAATAAATGCCCATGATACATAGGGGCACAACTGGGTTGGACTGCTTGGCTAGGCCCTGGTGGTTTTTAGCCTACTATATGCTTATGAACCTATGAAGTAGCAGATTGAGGACTGCAGTGCTCTCATAAATCTATGCCAGGTAACCACAGCTAGTTAGTGATAGATATGGATAGATATGGAGCTGTGTAGAGAATTTAATGTAGTGCTGAATGTTGGATCAGTTATAGTCTGAGCCAGCTGAAGTCTATAAGAATTTGACAATGATGTGTTTTGAAAGAACTGTTTTGCAACAAAACATGTATTGCTCTTACATGCACATATGAGCTTGTCCACATGGTCAATTATGGCACCATAGAGTAGTCAAGGAATATGTACGGTCATGGAAAACCCTTTTATAGACTCATTAGTTAGAAAGTACCTTAATCTGTTACTACCTGCATAGTACTAGATTGGTTTAGGGGGCAGAGTAAGACAGTGCTTTTGAAGTAAATATTTTAATCAATGCAGGCATTCGTGTACTTGAACATTTCTACAGCTGCAGTTTTTCTATTACCATTGGTAGAGATATTGAGCTGCTGATAATGACCATCTGGTAGAGAGTTTACAAAAAATATGACTTTGTTTGCAGTGGACTTTAGAAAGACAACTGCATCCTGTTGCCAATGTTGAAAAATTTAGGAAAATTACAATATTTATAATTGGACTATGGGTAAGTCAGAGCTTATGCAAAGCAAAGTCATCTGTATAAGGTGTAGCTTTGTAGGTTTTCAGTGGTATGACATGTTATTGACTAATACGATAAATAGTAGTGAGCCACAGACTGAGTCTTGGGGGCACACCAAATGCAATGGTCTTTGTATTTGAGTGAGAGTCTAGTAAATGGACGAATTATGAATGGAGATCATGTAGCTGTGGAACCATAGAAGATATGATGACTGCAATCTGCAAGCACATAGTTTTGTAAATAGAAGAATGTGGCTCAGACAGTTAAATGCTTTTTTACTGGTGCAAGTATAAAACTGCAGTCACAGGTCCTTCAAGGTTTTGTAAAATGTGTACTGTTAACTTGATAAGGATGCATCCACAGCCTGATGTGAATAAAAAATATTTGAGGTGTCTAATATTAACCAACAGTTACTAAGATGAAATGGCAACTGTTTATCCACAACCCTTCCTGATAGCTTAGTAAATAAGGTCAGAAGAGCAATGGGACTGCAGTTGGCAAATTTATCATTTTATCCTTTTTATGCATTGAAACAAAGGGGACAGTCATCCTAGGCACAATATATTAGGTGAGAGCAATCAGCAAGTGTCAATGGTACAAGATTGAAATACTGGTATTGTATCTATGAAGTTCCATGGATATCATGATTTCATAAATGAATTCTGATACTGCATTTGATAGAGCAGAAGCATGGAATTCTCACTGTGTGGTGATTAACTGTAGCAATCTGCTTGTTAGCTTTGTAGCTTGCAACTTGTTACAATTTCAGACTGTAGAAGAGCACAGTTGCAGGTTCAGCTGTTATGCAAAAAAAGGAGGATGCACTAAATCAAGTCATGGCTGATGACTCCCTAGCAGAGGTTGGAGGTAAGTTCCAGATTTGGGAAGGAAATGTAAGAAGTATACAGTCCCATATCACTTTTTCTCTTTGCAAAATGAATAGTCATACACTGTAGGGGCTGTGGCTCTTGGCAGAAGGAGTATCAGGTAAGGATATTAAAGACCAATGAGAAGGCAGATTTGTACAGTAATTTGGGGACAAAGATGGCTATCAAATTTTAAATATATATATGATGTTTTAGCTCTGCAGATCCTGTTTTGGTGTCCTGCAGACTACAAGAGCAACAGGAAGGAGAAAGACAGACTTTGTGCCTCCATTTTGATTTTTTTCTGAATTTACTGCTTTCTGCACTTGTTTTAAGTTTTTTTTTTTTTTTATTTAACTGCATTTATTTGAACTATATTTGCTTTAATATTGCTACATACTCGTGTGCTAGCTTGCACTGTAAAGTGTTTTTATTACTGTTTTAGCTGCTTTTCTGCAAAAAAAAAGTTCTAAACGTGTTTCCCACCTTTCCTGTAACTAGTCTAGTCCAGATACAGATTTGCTGTACCCAGGACTGTTCTGTAAGTTTCTGAGTCTCCCAGACCTTTCTGTGTTGGAGGGAAGCCTTCTAGCTTATCAGTGGAAGTGGTAAGCACTAGGTAGCCTATCTACCACAAGATAAGTGACTTTTGGCCCATAAATTGTAGTTTATTGGCCATTTGGGCAGTTTTTCCATCCCTTTCAACTTTCTGGTTTAAAAGCCTGTGTTTGCACTTGTTTAAGCTCAGCAGATCCTGTTTTGGCATCCAGCAGACTACAAGAACAGGAAGGAGAAATAAACTTTAAGTGCCTCCATTTTGAACTTTTCTGAATTTACTGCACTTGTTTAAGTCGTTTTTTTTTAATTTAACTGCATTTATTTAAGCTGTATTTGCTTTAATATTGTACACACTCGTGTGCTAGCTTGCACTGCATTTAAAGTGTTTTTGTTACTGTTTTAGCTGCTTTTCTGCAAAAAAAAAAAGTTCTAAGTGTTTCCCACCTTTCCTGTAACTAGCCCAGCCCAGATACAGATTTACTGTATCCAGGACTGTTGTGTAAGTTTGAGTCACCTAGACCTTTCTGTGTTTGAGGGAAGCCTTCTAGCTTATCAGTGGGAGTGGTAAGCACTAGGTAGCTTATCTAACACAAGAGGAGTGGTTTCTGGCCCAGAAATTGTAATTTATTGGCCGTTTGGGCAGTTTTTCCATCCCTTTCAACTTTCTGGTTTTAAAGCCAATGTTTGTGTGGGTTTGCGCACCAAGCAGCATCACTCAATTGAGGTAAACTATTACCGGTGCCAGAAAATCTACTCTTCAATTTTTCATTTAGAACATGTTTGTTTTACTTCTTGCACTTTTTCAGCATTAGCTGTTCCTACACAGTAACAGCACCAGTACTTATTAGTTATGACCACCTCTCCTGGTATGATTGTAGGGCAATTTTCTGTGCTTTCACCTGCTAGCCAGGTGCATTTGGACATTCTGAGACAGTGTAGCAACCGTCTCAAGTACACAGACCACCCTCTCCTCTTACCTCCCAACACTCATACATGTAAGAGATACACTTATATCACTAAATGACCTGGCACCACACCTGTGTGCCCTGTTCAATCACAGCCTTACATCAGGCTTTGTTCCTAATGAATGATGCACTGCTAAGGGAGATCCTGCCTGCTTGAACCTGGTTGACTTCTTCAAGGCAGTTGCCAAAGCTGTGGATGAGGGTAAGGCAGTGCCCACAGCCTACCTCGCCCTGGCCAAGGCCTTTGATACCACTCCCCACTTGGATATCCTCAATAAACTCACCAAACTAGGCATCAATCCTTATATCATGAGGTGGCTTGCAAATTGGCTCACAAACAGGGCCCACAGAGTGAAATTTGCAGATTCGAAGTCAGACAATCGCGAGTGGAGTCCCACCGGGCTCTGTCCTGGGCCCTCTCCTGTTTGGCATCTACTTCTCAGAAGTCCAGGCCAACACAGAGGGACTCTGGCTGACCAAGTTTGCTGAAGATTGCTAGCTAGGAGTTCAAACCTGGATTCCAAAGGGTTCGCATCCAGAAAGAAAGAGGTCATCAAAGTACCTCACAAAAAGGATCCTAGGCCTTAAACACATGTCCTACATGGACAGACTCAAGAAGCTTCAGCTGTTCTCAGTCTCTTATCTACTCAGAGGTGGTCTTTGCTTAACTTACAAAGCCATGTCTGACCCAGGACTACTTGAAATGCTACACCTAAAGAAATCCCAATTCTCCTTGTGCCACACACTCCAGAGATCACAACCTCACTACCACAATCAACAGAACATGCTGGAGGGACAGGTTCATCTCCCAAAGACTGCCCATACTCTGGAATAAGCTTCCCATTCATGGCAAGCAGAGCACCTCGCTGGCCCTCTTCAAGACAAATCTCGACGAGTGGATGGGTAACAAAGTTCACCCCAGGGATCACTCCAGATGCCGTACTGGACAGAGGCACTGTGAACTAACATTGGGTGGCACGGTGCCAGAGAATTTTTTTTGGGGGGGGTGGCTAGGCTTGTAAAGGTGCCAGGGGCCATTAGCCTAGTACACACCTATAAACCTATGTTTCAAGCAAGGCAGTACTGGTGTCTGAAGTACACTGTGGATAATATTACTGTGTTGCATTACACTTAATTCACTATGGACATAATTGAAAAGGCTGATAAGTAGATTTAAACTACATAAGATGTGAGGTAAAACTACAGTGTAAGCAAACTTAATTTGTGGAAGTCAGGTTTCTACAGAATATACGGTAGGAGATTGTGGCTTGGTTGGTCTTTTATGGCCTTTTTAACTCCGTTCAAAGCTGAGGATGCATTCAGTACTGAATAGCAAGAACCTAATTGTGTGAACCGCTTCTGCAGAGATTTAGTGTACAGATGGGATTTGTAAGAGATTACATCTCTACTGTGAAAGTTACTATGACAGAGTAGGGTACACAGAGATCCAGTGTTGTAATTGGAGGCAAGTCTTGGCATTCCAGCAGGTAGTGCAGATGCACAACAGTACAGCTTCATTGGCATACTGCAGACAATGGGTACTTCGGCAATATTCCACATGCTGTTGATAAAGGAATAGTAGCAGGATGAAACAATAACCATTTGTGAGTGAGACAGGTGTACAAAGGTACTCTCAGCAACTGCCAATATTATGATGTAATTTTGTTGTCCCCACTGTTTTGCAACCATGGAGTTGGTTCATAGGTTGGTACTAGGCCATCAGCCCTAGGGCCTATACAAGCCTAGCCATAACAATTCCCTGGCTATTTCTTCCCACACTATTTACTTCCCTGGAACCCTGTCTAGCAGGGCAACTGGCATGATCCCCGGGTTGAATTTCCTTTCTCCCATACAGTCATCAAGGTTCCTTTTGAAGAGGGCCAAAGAGGCACTCTACTTGACATGTATGGGCAATCTATTCCAGAGTCTGGGGAGTCTCTGGGACAGGAACCTATCCCTCCAGCATGTTTTGTTTATTGTGATAACCAGGTTTAGATCCCTGGAGCGTGTGGCTCTTAGGGATTGGGATTTCTTTAAGTGTAGCATGTCCCAACAACTCTGGGCATGACATGGCCTTGTATGTTAAACAGAGATCACCTCTGAGTAGACGATATGCAACAGAGTATAGCTGGAGTTTTTTTAAGGCAGTCAGCGTAGGGCATCTGCTTTAGGCCTGTGATTCTTTTAGTGAGGTATTTCTGCGGCCTTTCCAGTTGTTGCAGATGTCTTGAGAGGTACATACCAAATGGGGTGTTGTATTCTATAATGGGTCTAATGAGGGATGAGTACAGTGGGACAATGACCTCCTTTTTTTCTGGATGAAAAGCCCTTAGTGGTGAGGTGTGCCACATAGAAGGTTTATTTTGGGAGTGTATGTATGTATATATATATATATATATATATATATATATATATATATATATATGTGTGTGTGTGTGTGTGTGCGCGTGCATATATACACACACACATATTTTTTATATGTGTGTGTGTGTGTATATATATATATATATATATATATATATATATATACACACACACACACACACATTTAGAGAGGAGTCTTCTCAAATTAGAGGTATGGAGGGGGTCTTACCCACTTCAAAAAGATAATTTGAAGTTCACTAGAAGTGGCATTCAATTTAGTTTTGCACTCCTGTCATTTGATGACATTCTCTTCAACAGGCTGACATGAATTCATTCTACTCTGGGATGTATGTCATAGATTGCTTCCATCTGGAGGAGAGATGGCATCAGAGGCAACTGGTAAATCAATTTATGCCTGTCAAATTCACACCAAGTGTCCTTATTATAGAACTCTGGCATTCTGAATGCTTTAGAGAATTCTACAATATTGTTTGGTCAAGACTACCCTGGTTTAGTTTGAAATATTAGTGTTTGGTATGTACAGGTAAGGCAGTATTCACCCCATAACTTGGGCTGAAAACATGCTGGGTTTTAGTATATATGGCATCATTTTTATGTGATCATTTTGCTGTTGGTAAATTATTCTTTGAAGAAATTTGTTAGGGCAGCATAGTTTAGAGATGTGCCTCATTTGTGGAGTTGAAGAACAATAATTTGTACTAGCATTTAGGTTTAAGCCTGTAGGGTATCTGCAACTAATCTGAGAAATGCAGGAGGAATTCTGTCAGCTGCTGCAGCATCATTTGACTTAATCAGCTAAAAGGTTTACTGGTTTAATGTGAACCTACTTCTGAAGGTTAACCTGGGTTAGGAGTTTCAGACTTGTGATAAACTAGTCCTGGTGGTCATTTGTTAGGAACAGCTATGGGGGTAATATTATTACCCTAATTGTTTAACCATTACCTAGTGTTAAAAAGCTGGAAAGGGATTAGGGTATGTGATTTACCACAGGACAGAAGAAACTATATGCTTGATCAGAATTTTCTTGGAAAGCTATTCTGATTTTCATGAAGGTTCAGGAAGAATTGCTGTTTGCAATTCTTAGTGGTTTTTGAAAGGATATTTTTCATTTGCCTACAGTGCTACATTATTTTGCTGATTTCTGTGATAAGTGCACCTTCAAGTGATGGTCACATTTGAGCATTATTTTTTTAACTTCAGCTATGACTAAGAGTTGAGAGTCATATTTAGCTCAAACATGTTTGATTGTGACAGACGTATTTATAATACAAAAGAGTGATGCAATAAAATGCATTTACTGAGGAATGTCAAAGGTGCAGGAAGGACCAAAACAGCTTCCTGCTTTGTACATAATTCTGCACCTGCTGAATATGTACAGGTTCCCACACTAGAAAGGCTTCTAGTTGGTCACTGGAATTGTCAAGCATTATTTCTGCAGCCTTTATTTTACATGTGCTAGAATGGTTTAAGTAGCTCTCCCTTCCAAAGGGGGGGGTCATTCTTGTTAGAATATGAATAAGCTGGGCAACTCCAAAGGTTCTGAGTTTGGTAGAAGTACATCTTAATGTGTTGAAGTCAGTCTGTATTTACTTTACTAAGTATGATAGTTTAGTTTTTGATATTGTCAGGCTAATATAGTGTTTGACTATGTGAATAGCAGTCATGAGGTATCCTGGAGTTTTTTAACAGCCAATAATGCCTAAGTTATGGTGATATGTTTACTATACTTGAGACTTACATTCTGTAGAGGTTGCAGGTTAGTTTGTATTTGACTAGGGTGGTAAGGACTATAGCACTTTTGTGGGTGCAGTTATTTCTTAACAGGTTGAAATCAAAGTTGTAACAGATTTATTAGTTATGTAAGGCTTTTTTTAATTTTGGCATCTATCCCCTTGTAGTTGAGCTACATAAGGGGAATAAACTTATTTGTTCCCATCAACCATCACTGGAATCTGTTATGGAGGGGAAGATGACAGCCAAGAAGTACAGAGAAAAGTCTTGTGAAGATAATTCCCTTTTTATTGCACATAATTCCCCTACTGTCTTGGTTGGCGAGTGTTGTGCAATGGACGTTGGTTACTTGTAGCAACTGAGTGTAATTTGCATACTTCCACTTTACGAATATGAATGGCTTCTATATTTCTCAAAGGATCTTGTTAAGTCTGTCCTTGGTGTTATCAAAGGCTGCTCCCCCCTAACTAATATAAAAATTCCCTAAGGTTACACAATTTGTGGAGAATTAAAGCCAAGCTAGGTGAAGCCTACTATTGATGCATCAAAGAGCATAACTAGTAACTGAGTTGCTTGTGAAGAGCATCCTCTTGATCACTACAGGTAAGCATTGTTGTACAATGTCCACTATGCTGAGTCTGTTCAGGTTAACACTTTTGCTAACCCACAGTGCTTAGCTGGAGTGGCACAGTACATTTTGGTAGACTTATGCTCCCTGTGTCACAGTGCATTGATGTTACACTTCCAAGCTTACCCACAGATGATGCTTACCCACAGATGCTCCTAAAGATGGGATTCAATGAACACCCTTACCCTGGAAGGCCATCTAATGTCAGCCCTTTTTTTATCCCTTTTTTACTGGGCCCTCCAACAGCCAGGTCTGTTGGTTCAATTTGAATCACCTGGGGCATAGACAGGGTCACAGCTTCTGAGCTATGAGGCTGACTGAGGGATGTGAACCTTTGATCAGGTAACGTGAATAAGTTATCCCTGTATATATATTCTTGATCAGAGGAAATTCAACTAAGGAAGTGTTAGAGAAGCAAAGATCTGTTGGGGTGGCATGCCATCTTAAGAAGTTACTTCAAGAAAGCCAGGCATATGTTGATGTGTAGTAATCTAAATGCAAAGTCTAGGATGACTACTTCATATTCTTCAGTTACCCACCTTTTTCCAAGAAACATAATGGTGCTCTTTCTAGTTAGTTTTAGTAATGAATTTGGTCACCGTCTTGTATGCAAGTACAAGTTTTCCACTTAAAATGGAATTTAGTTTAGTGCAGTATATAGTACAGAAGAGTATAACATATATGCTTGGGAAAAAGCATTTCTGTGTTTCATAGTAGTTTTTACAGTGAGTTATTGACTTATGTGAAAGATTCTACCTAGGAAGTGATTACATTTTTTTAATATTTTGGAAACAACGGCAACATTCTTCATAAACATGGTGTGGCCAGTGGTTTATTTTTGTTGTTTTTCTGGATCTTATCTTTCATGTGACTAATTTTCTTGCTATTCCCACAAGATAGTATAGCTTTTGAGTCAGTCTTATCAAGAATTTGGGCAGATACAAAGAGCCACAGTTCCAGCTCTGCAAGAACTTTCTAGAGTTTATTATGCACAGCAGTAGTGTTGTATTCAATGTAAATGTTTGCATACTGTGCAAGTTTGAACTACCCAGTGTCTTCATATGCGAGTGATAAAATTATCAAAAACAGTGGTTTCAAAATACAGCCCTAAGCACTTCCTATTCTGCTGCATAGGGAAAAGATGCATTATCCCACACACTGCTGAATATGAAATTGATGAGTGAATCATTTGATAAAGTTCTGTTTAGTACCTAACAGTGAAAGTCTTATCAGTGGAAGAGTGTGGTTAATATTGCTGGAAGCTGCTGCAACTGTACTTTTTCTATTTTTTTTTTGCCTTGGTGTCTGCTGATCATCATTCTCCCCCATGGGATATGACTTATTCATTCACATATCAAAGAATTTCACCAAGGATCAGAGGAGCTGTCCAGAGATGGCCATCATTCAGGCATCAGTGAGGGTGTTTTATGCCCTCAATGACATCCTGGCAATGAGGGTGTTTGTAAGGGCCTAACTTCCTCTCTGGGTGGAAGGACATATGATATGAATCATGGCAGAGGCCCACAGTGCCTCCCTCATGTGAGTGCACATTTCCGCACACATATGTTGAATGCTTGGTGAGCCTATCACCCATACAAAGACCATGCATTTGCGTCCTTGCCCTTCCTCTGAGGGATTGTGGCAATGTGTGGCTGGCTCCATCCTGCCCCCACCCCTAGAATGAATATGCCAACTCCATCAAGTACCCCAGCCATTAAATGAAGTTGGCTCACCTGGGTCATAATCAGAGCTTTATCCCTTTATGGCACTACAGCTGGCTAGACAGCAGCAGCAAAAAATGTACTTTTATTTATTCAATTATGGAGAAATACCAAGGCAGTAAAATAGCATAATATCAGTACCATGTCCTTTAAGAAATCTTTACTGAGACTTAGCTGTGAAGAGAATAGAAAGGAGAAAGTAATTCCATTGTTTGAGAAACACCTTCTTAAAACAGTTAACTAGAGAAATGGGGAGAGAAGCAACTTATAATTACTGGGTCAGATGTTTGCACCAGCTTTATGGAGAGGGATGAATGACTGTTATGTACAGAGGTGACTGAACCTGGTCTAATTCTGAAGTTTAATGGGTAGCTGACAAGGGTCGCTAAGGCATCAGCTTAACCTCTTTTTTTTAATTTCTCCAAATATTCTGCATTTCCATTACCATGACTGCAGTAGGCCAAATTCCCAAACTCAAGGCATGTTTAGAATTCATTAAATTAGTATTTCTTCGGTCTTTGATGCTTGCCAAGAGTGTCCCTTTCAGCACTAACCGTGTACCTAGATTTGCCTCATTCTGTATTTATATGGAGTCACAGGTACTGATACAATTTTTAAGCATATTTCTTACCCATTGCTCCTACTACTATTATAACTGTCTGGGTATCTTTATTTCACATTGTTCTAGTTTCTGCTTGCTAATACTGGTATTTTACAACTTTAATTGTCTCAATTTGAAGAAAGTACAGTTGTGTACACTTACCATAAATGTAGATGCCCGAGTGTATTCACTGCTGCAGTCATCACATTTGGGTTATCTGCTTGCAGTAGCCCTCAGTCGGCCTGATTAACAAAGTCTTGGGTCCTGCGTCAGTTGCTGTCCCTTCTTCCATGACGTCAGGTCATCAGGGGTATAAAACATGCAGCCTACTCCATTACATCAGTTTTTCTTGCCCCAGATGTCAGGTGCCCCCCAATGGGAAGCAATTAAATGTATAAATATACAAGGTTATACCTCCAACAAAAAAGCAAGTACACCAAAAAGCTTTTGAGCATAGTAAAGTAGAGTAGAGGTATAGCCAAAAGAAGAAAGGGGGCTTGAGGGAGGGTAACCAGAACTGCAACAGTGAATACACTCGAACATCTACATTTATGGTAAGTGTACACAATTGTACTATGTTCATGTTTCACTGTTGCAGTCATCACATTTGGGTAGATTTCCAAAGCTAAGGATGGGAGGAGGAATTTAGATAGCATTAGGACCAGCTATAAGGCCCTGCAAGACTGCAGTGACAAAGCCAGCTCTGGATTTAGAGAAAATTGGCAGATGTTAATGTTTGGTGAAAGAATGTACTGAACTCCAGGAAGCAGATTCTAGGATGTCCCTGGTAGGGACGCTGCTGAGAGAGGCTGTAGAGGTAGATGCAGCCTTGGTTGAGTGGGGTCTGATCCCCTATGGTGCTTGTAGCAGAAATGAATGCAATGGCCTATCCATTTGGAAATGGTCTGCTTTGAAATAGCCTTCCCCTGCAGCAAATGCCACCAGTAGCTGGTCAGATTCCCTTTGAGGTTTAGTCCTGTCCAAGTAGAATCTAAGTTGTCTGTGCACTTCTAAGGAGTGCAGTATCCGTTCCCCTTTGTTCTGTGGGTTAGGAAAGAAGGTTGGCAAATGAATGGACTGATTAAGGGCCACACTGGATACCACCTTGGGCATGAAGGAGGGATTGGTCCTGAGGGGACACCCTGTCTGCATGAAAGATGATGAAAGGCTCCACTGCCATGAGGGCCTGTAATTTAGATACCCTTCTTGCTGAAGTGATTGCTAAAAGGAAAGCTGTTTTCCAAGAGAGGAATTTTAAATCTGCAGTGGCAGCTGGCTCAAAAGGAGGAAGTGTGAGCTTTTCCATACAAAGTTAAGGTCCCAGGCTGGAGTTGGGGCTCTCCTGGGTGGTCGTAGATTTTTGGCCCCTCTGAGGAACTGCTTAAGCAGTGGATGAGAGAATAGGGGAGGTTCTGTGTTATAATGAGCAGAAATGGCTGAGGCATGAATTTTGATGGAGGAGAAAGACAGGCCCTTGTGAAGCATATCGGTTAAGTATTGTAAACTCTGAGGTAAATTGGGCACTGCTGTGCTCATCCCTTGAGATTGGTTCCAGGTACAGAATCTTTTGCATTTTTCAGCATAAGATTTTCTAGTACTAGGCCTCCTTGCCTCTAAAATGATATCCATCACTGGTTTACTGAGGGATGGTAAAGGGGAGATTAGATAATTAGCCAAACTGCTAGCTTCAGTGTATGAAGCTGAGGGTGCAGAATCTGGTTCTCCTGCTGAGACAATAGGGTAGGAGTCTGAAGCAGGTGCCATGGGGCCAACAGTGATGAACTGCACAAGAGAGGGTCCAGTGTTGGCGTGGCCAGCCTGGTGCAATCAAAATCGTCCTTGATTTGTCTTGTTTGATCTTTAGTAATACTTTGGAGAGCAAAGGCAGAGGAGGAAAGGCATAAACTGAAAGATTTTTCCAGCTGAAGGACAGAGCCTCCACTTTCCAAGCTTGCTTGTGGGGAGTCCCTGTGCAACATTTGTCCAATTGATAGTTGTGGGGGGAGGCAAACAGGTCTATATCTGGGCTCCCCCATTTGCTTGTCAACATGTTGGAAATCTTTGGTTCCAGCTTCCACTCGTGTGGGTCCATGAGGTTTCTGCTTAGTTCGTCTGCCAGTGTATTTAGTTTTCCTGGCAGGAATTGAGCTTGTAGATGCACTTGGTAGTTCAGGGCTGTGTTCCACAATGCAATGGCTAGTCTTGCATAGGGGGTAAGAATGTGTACACCCCTGCTTGTTTATGTACCACATAACAGTGGTGTTCATCTTTACCATTAATTGTCCTGGAAGAATGTGGTCGTTGAAGGTTGTCGGAGCATGCTGTACAGTTAACATTTCTTTTTGATTGATATGCAAGTGCATTTGACTTGAGTTCCATTTGCCCTGAATGCACTTCCCTGCCAGGTGTGCCCCCCATGCATAATCTGATGCATCTGTTAGGGTTTGGGCGGCAGGGGGTGATGTGAATGGTAGTCCCTTCTTTTGGTGGCAGGCCTCTGCCCACCAAAGAAACTCTAGGCGTAGGCAAGTTATGATAGGAATCATTGCTTCTAGATCCTGAGGATGTTGATACCATTGTAGTTTCCTCATATGCAGTCTTGCATATGGAATCAGAAGAATGCAGGAGGTCATGAAACTCAAGGCTTGGAGTAGTTGCCTTGCAGATAGCAGGGTTTTTGTGGCCAATTGTTTGAAGTAGGTTGTCAAATGAATTTGTTTCTCTGGTGTGAGGAAAGCCATCTGAGAAGTTGTATTCAAGCTTGCTCCCAGGACTACGATTTGTTGACATGGTACCAGGTGTGATTTCTTTTCATTTATGGTGTACCCCAGACAAGTTAGCACCCTTTGTACAAAGGCCAGATGATTCAAAAGTATGTCCTGGCTTTCTGCCTGAATTAAACAATTGTCCAGGTATGGGTATATTTGAATATTTCTTTGCCTGCAAAATGTGATGACTGGGTCTAGGCATTTTGTGAATACCCTGGGCGCAGTAGATAAGCCAAAGGGCATGCAGAGAACTGGTAGTGATTGTAGCCTGCTTTGAAGTGTAGGTATTTTCTGCAAGATTCCCTGATTGGGATGTGCAGGTATGCTTCTTTTAAATCGAGTGTTACCATCCAGGCATCTTTTCCTAGCATAGGAAGCAACTGGTGAAGAGCCAGCATCTTCAATTTTGGAATCACCAAAAAGGTGTTCAGAAGTAGACAGGTCCAGAATAGGATGCCATGAATTGTCTTTTCTGGATACCAGGAAAAGTCTGGAGTAGAAACCTTGTCCTTTTTCCTCCTTCTGTTACAGTTTGAATAGCCTTTGTTTAAAAGAGAGAGTATTTGTTTTTGATCCTCTGCCCACTGATTTGGGGGTAGATCTGGCCAACCTTTTGGCGTTGGTAATGTGTGGAAGTGAAATCTCTATCCTTGGGACACTATATTTAAAACCCATTTGTCCAGGGTAATGAGTTCCCAGTTTTTGGCCTGCAGACCAATCTTTCCCCCTAAAGGAGCATTCAGTTGAGAAGAGCTTGGAAGTTTTAAAACCAAGTCATTGAGACAGTTTTCCATAGGGGGGAGTCTTACTACTCCCAGATTTGGAAGCGGAAGCCCCTCCACTGCTTAGTCTTGTGTGTACCCTGGGAATGAAACCTGAGATTTCTGTTGTCTGGGTTTGGATTGAGAAGACCTAAAAGGAGCCGGAAAGGACCAGTTCTTAGAGGGCCAATGCCTACTAAATCTTGGAGGCTGAACTTGTAAGAAATCTTTAACAGTTTGCATAGATTTAGCTTTATCTTCCATCTTTTTAAGAACTTCCTCAGCTTTGTTGCCAAACAGGCATTCCTGATTTAAGGTTGCATCCAACAGTTTAGCTTTAACATGATCAGGCAAAGATTGCCCCTTAAGCCAAGCATGCCTTCTGAGTACAGACCAGGTGACAGCAACCCTGCAAGAGGCCTCTTCAAACCCACATTGCAAAGTATGTTTTCCAACCTGTTCAGCAGAATGCATTAAATCCCGTAATTCCTTTTTTTCAGCACAGTCAGGAATGAACATAATTTTCTGTTCAAGCAATCCAATAATATGTTGTTGATACTTTAACATATGAAACTGACAGTTTAAGGCCCTAATGGCCAAGGTTGCAGAAGTGTAAACCTTCTTACCCCATCTATCCAGTGTCCTGGAATCTCTTATCAGAAGGGGTAGGGTTTTTGGCAGTAGAGGCCTTAATGCCCTTGGGTCCCTGTGAAATAGTCTCTGGATCCACAATAGGATTTTTAAAAAGGAACTTGTGAGAATCAGGAACCCTGTAATATCTGTCAGGTTTTCTGGGAGCAGGAGGCAAAGAATCAGGGGCCAAACTAGATTCCAAAAAGGCATCATCAACAATGCCTAGTACAGGAGGTATAGTTAAAGGCCTATGCTGAGGCAAGAGTAAGAAATCCACAAGCCTCTTTTTTGAATCAAAAAATCCTGGCTTTCCAAGTGGAAATGCTCCCTTAGAGTGTGCAAGGTTTCACCAAAAGAAAAATCCTCTGGAGGGGAAACAGAGGGAATAGAGTCCTCTGCATCAGAATCCTCATAAGTAGATAAGGGTAAATCCAGATCATCAGAAGAATCAGAAAAATCAGAATCCTGGTCAGAAGATTCATAAACAATTTCAGTCCTAGGCCTCTTAGAAGAGGGTGGCTGGCTTCCCCTGATTAAAGTTATAAGATCTTCAGCCATTCTTATTTGTTTTTTAAGCATAGAGACCTGAGCATGCAGCCTGGGCATCAGTTTTCTAGACATGGTTCGAGGTTTAGACCTTAAAGAATAAGGAGGCGTTGGTTTAATATGCAAGTCCATAGGCCTGAATACACCCTCAGAAGCCAGTGCCTGCACAGCGGCTCTGGACCCATCCAAAGTAGAGACATCCGCAGGTTCCACAGTTGAAGCATCTTGCGGCATACTGGACTCCGAATGGGTCTCACTAGAGGCCTGCGAATCAGAAGTAGCGGGTATCAGGGGCTGCGAAAGCGCCTCACTGAGTACCGATGAACTGGCGACTGGTTTAGGAGAAGGGTCGTCAGCAGCTTTGAATCTAGGCGGCCTGTCTCTGTCTTTATCTTTGCATTTTTTTTAGAATTCCAGTAGTTGGATGGCTTACAGATGATATTTCTGGATAATTGAACAGAGAACCGAAATATTTAGAGGTGAAAATATACCAACAACTGATAGTGCGTTGATTAAATAAAGCACAAAACCGACAGCAAGGTACATTGTGATCAGGGCCTAGGCAAGGAATACAGTACAAATGAAAATCTTTGTGAGGTATTTGCTTTCCACAAGAAATGCAATTATTAACTTAGCATTGTCGCCTCACAGTTAGACGTTGCCCATTCGATTCTCAGAGCGTCTTCTGTGTAGCGACAAGCATGAATGGGCGTTCCTTCATTGAAGGTTGTGCGTTAGGCCTGGCAAGCCAGTATGTAAAACTCTACTGCCAATCATTAGCGGACCGGAGTTCCGCTGTGGCGACCCTTAACCGGGAAAAGCCGAAAGACACAAACAAACTAACATAGGTAAGGAACAAGAAAAAGTTTCCCCAGTGGGGTACTTAGCTTTAGTTGAAGACTTCGGTTCTGAAACTCGAACGGAAATTTCAGGAGTCTGCCGACCAGCACTTGCAAACTGCTTCGGGCACCGCATGGCAAGACTGATGTAATGGCGTCGGCTGCATGTTTTATACCCCTGACGACCTGACGTTATGGAAGAAGGGACAGCAACCGACGCAGGACCCAAGACTTTGTTAATCAGGCTGACTGAGAGCTACTGCAAGCAGATATCCCAAATGTGATGACTGCAACAGTGAAACATGAAGAACATCACAATAATTGTTGGGTGTAGCTATTTCAATCACTAATACTGCTCTTTTTTTCTTGACTTCTATGTCTGGTTTTCTTGCTTCTGTTTTCTTAACTGCTGGTATTGGACGATACCATGTGATCTGAACTTCATTTTCAGTAATGCTTTGTGGCTTATGTTTCTAATGCTACTCAACCACTTGTATATTGTAGTGTTGCACTATCCCCAGTGCAACAATTTTGCCACATTGCTGTGCCTTTCAGTATACAGACCTTCAGCCATGAGTACATCACAACCAGCAACAAGATTGCAATTGTTTTGAGCTCTGTGCGACAGAATCTGCATTTGTCTGTATCTCTCACTTTTTCTATGGATTTTATAAATCATAGCCTGCTATCTAGTGCCACCATTATTAGACTTTCAACTTTTGGTTTAAATTCATCCGTCCCTAACCATTTTTGCATCAAATCTCGATTAGAATGTGCTTGTTCCAGTTCTCTAAACTTGTCAATATACATGGACTTTCCAGTTTTATTTCCTTTTCTATTCCAATTATTTATATTCTTTCTATTGTTTTTGGCATTTTCTTTTGCTGTCAGTTGTCTTCTATCTCTGGTTTGCTTATAGGCTTTCTTATTTAATGGTTTAGAACTTTCATTATGTTTGGATTGCATGATGTCAACAAATATGTATTCAGTCCCACAGTTGCCAGCTTATACATATAGTCAGTTTTGAGTAGGCTTTTACCTCCTTCAGATCAAGATATATATATATATTCTTGGCATGAACTTGTTTTTATGTCATTTGCTAATTTTTCTCTGGGCCACTGATCAAGGAGTCTCGATCCTCACCACAGACACCGGTGAGGGATGTTCACTTGGAACAAAAATAGACGCACACAGTATTTCCAAATGGAGCTCTCTGCACCAAGCACAATTTCTCTTAAGAGCACACAGGGAGCACACTCAGTTCTGGGACTGGGTTTCCCTGTCACTCTTTCTACAGGCCCCCAAATAAGACTCCCCACTGACACAGCTGTAGTGTTGAGTCCTCAGCAGAGTATTCCAAGCCAAGTCTTCCATCACCCTCTCTGTGAAATCAGTGTTCTGTGTCCCTGCTCCAAGTGGTGACACACACACTCTTTGAGATTTGATTTTCACACACACACACTTGGGAAAGGCTTGCACAGACTTAATAGCTATAACCCCTCTGCCCAGACTACAAAGTAGATACTGCCACCAGGATACTCCAAAGCCAGCTTACCAGGGTATCGAATTATACTTAGTAAAATTAACACTAATACCTAATGGTAGTGTTTGACCAATGCAGCAAGGCTTTCAAAAGCGGCCACAGTCACCAAATTAATATAAGTACTCTCAAAGATTAACACGTTCTCTAAAAGACCGGCCACAATGAAAACTACAAATATATTAATAAGTAACAAAAGAACATGAAAATACTAAATATCTATTTACACTAAACACCAGAGTTTCAATCACAGGAAATATTAAAAACAACAGATATAGACAGATTCACACAGATACAGAAAACAGTACTTAACTAATCCCTCCATATTTTCCTGACTGGTTACTTACTAAAGCAAGTCAAGATAAAGTGGGTGAGTGATCCTTCTTTGTCAGGTTTCAAAAACAGGCTGCCCTGAGACTTCTGTCTCATCTAGTATTAAAACATCATTTCAGTGCTGGATTACAGAATAACATCACATACATCTGGTCATCTGACTTCTTGTTCCCACATATGTGTCCTAATACACACACACAGAGCTTTGTTAAATGTGTTATAGCATCTGGAAGGTATAACACCATTTCAAAAACTTCCACCCTTCCAGGTTAGCAATTATTTCACCTCTAAGGATAATACTCTAGGATTCCTAGCCCTGATTTTTACAGACATTTTGTCTCTGGCTGCAATCAGAACTGTAAGATACAATTGTTATGGCCTAAACCAGGTAATTTAATTTCAGACTATTTTTCAAAGTTAGCTCAATGGAGATTAACTTCTTCTCTTCCAGTATCCTCTGTTACAATATATTAATTTTAACTGTTACAATACAGTCTGACATACAGGTGTATATCATACAGTCTGACATACAGGTGTATATCTTTTCTGTCCAGTAGGACCTACTGGTGGTGCATTTTTAACACAAGCAGCTTTACAAATGCATTTTTAAAACAAGAACCTGTACAAATCAGTTTAATTTGCAAACACATATATAATTCTTTACAAAACTCCAGCTAGTTATGCTAGCATGTGGTACACATCCATTGCCCTACTTCTCCTGGAATAGCTGGCAATACCTCACATTATCACATCTCTCCACCCTTTGAAGACTCAGCTACTCTTTCAAGTGACCCTTGAGAAACATGGCTTGAAGGACATGCGCCTGTCTGGGAACACATTAACCTATACCCTGTCTTGAGAACCCATCTACATTGACATTGTTGACCCCACTACAGTGCTGCATTGCCATGCCATGCTTGCAACCCTAGGCTCCATCTTAATACATTGGCATTTTGCTGTCTGGCTTGATGCAGCCATAGATTCCCAAAAGACGACTCCTGCCACTAACTGCACCAGGGTCTCCCTATCATGGTAAGGCTTCATCGTGTTAACATGGTACAATCTGTGCACCTGCCTAGTAGGTTTACTATGTAGTTAACATCATGACCTGCCTTACCACTTCAAAGGGTCTCTCCCCAGCTGCGTGCAGCTTATTGTCTCTGACAGGAATGAAAACCATAACCTACTGTCCCACAGCATACTTTTGGGCTTGAGCATTCCTGTCATACCAGACCTTTTTCCTGCTGTTGGGCTCCCACCACATTCTCCTGGGCCAAGCCCATGAGTTCCCTAAGCCTTGTCCTGAGGTTTAGGACATATGCCATAACAGACTCCATATGGGATTCACACTCACCCTCCCACTCATCACAAATCAAATCTAAAGGCCCTCTCAACCTATGTCCATATAGCAACTCGAGGGATGAAAAACCTGTGGATTCTTAGGGTACCTCCCTGTATGCAAACAGCAAATGGGGCAAATATTTGTCCCACTGTCACTTAAACTAGTCTGCAAAAGGAGGTTTGAGAAAGTGCATGATAAACCCTGATCTGTTTTGATGTGTGTTGCTTTTACCACATCCATATTTCTTCTAAATGTTTTGATTATCTGTTCCCTTTTCTGTAATCTTCTAATAGTGATACCTCTTATTTTAGATGCATTATAGTTCTCTTTCTGATGCTACTAGGGTGGCATTCCACCTTTTCCTCTCTTTTGTTACTCTGCATTTTGTGGTTCATAGGTGAAATTGGCTAATGTCCACAAGGGCCTTTTTAAGCCTAGCCATGCATCCCAAATCATTGACAAGTTCTGATATCCTGGGTAAGTGGAAGCAGGGTCTTGGGAGATTAAACATTTACAAGCAGGGGCCTGAGAGATGAACCATTTACAGGTTGTCTGTGTCCATTAGAGGCATGCGTGCCAAGCTAGGGATGAATTTCTTGTTCCCCAGCCAAATGTCTAAGTTACATTTGAATTGGATTAGGGAGGAACTCCACTACACATGGGTGGGGAGCCTGTTCCAGAGACAGGGTAATCTTGGGATACATACCTGTCTCTCCAGCAAGTCCTATTTATATCACAGGCAAGGTTTAAGTCTTTATAATGGGTAATTCTGGTGCTGTTTGTTTTGTGGATATACCCTGTATGCCAGACATAGATCTCTCCTTAAAAGCCTATAGGAGACAGAATCCATGGATAGGGCCTTAAGCAGTCTGCATAGGACATTTTACTTACGCCCTGTATTTGAAAAATTACATACTGCCTTCTGTTGGTTTCTTGCTGTTACTTGCATTTACATGTAAGCATACCAAAGTATATTTAACTACTTATTGTGATCAACTACTCTTATTACTGTATTGTACTAAGTACAATAAATACACTGAGACACTGGTTCAGTTAATACGCATTTTTTACTATTACATTTTCCTTTTGGATCCACAAGCATGCAACACAGATGCTGTCAGCTCTCTATGGCAAATTCCCAAAACTTGTCTATACACAGTCACATTTATACCAGAAGGTCTGATATTTTTCTCAAAGTCTAATGTAGAACAGTTTTCCTTTGTTCCCTTGTCCTTGGTTCTTTGTAGTTTGATGATCCATGGAAACTCAGTCTTGCATTATCTGAAACGTGGTGTTCCAACACTATCTGAAACTTGATGTTACAGCTCTTTACCTTGTTGATGCCCTTCCAGCTGCCATCTGCACAGTTATTTTTACAGACTTTGTTTCTCAATAACATACTTCTTTACATGGATGCCAAAATCTAAGCTATGCCAGCACACTTACTACTTTTTATTTTTTCAGCATTTTATACTATTTCTAAATTAACCCTTTATATTTCATATAATTCTTACAGCTTTTTATTTAAGCTAATCATGCTAACAACAGTTTCAATGGAGACAGAATACTATTTTCTTTCAGTACTCTTTTAGTGAGGAACAACTTTAGACGAATTGTTAGATATGCCTGGTTAGATACCTACCAAAGGGGGCATTGTACTCTGATAGGTCTGATGAATGCTGAATACAGTGGAACAATGACTTCCTTGGACTTAAATGCCATATCTGTGTTTATAAGTTGCGCAACATGGAATGATTTCCACACTACTGTAGACACATGATGGTCAAAGGTTAGATTACTGTCTATGTGTGTCCCTAAGTCCCAGACTACTGGATCAACTGTAAGGGGTGTGTTGTCGATATGATAGTTACTGGGGATAGATAAAGTCCTAAAGGATACTATTATGCATTTCTTGGCATTTAGTTTTAGTCCATGGCTCTGACACCAGTTGTTTGTCTGTGTCAGCCCCTCCTGGAGAACATTTGTGTCAGTGTAGGATTCAATGACAGCTCCTAGTTTGCAGTCATCTGCAGATTTTGTCAACCAGAGACCATTGACATTGACTTCAGATAAGTAAATACCAAAAAGGAGGGGTCCAAGGACTGATCCCTGAGGGACTCCAGTTGTTACTGGCCTCTTTGTAGAGGTAGGCTCCCCAATTCTAACTTCCTGGATCCTGTCTGTGAGCCAGTTTGCTATCTGTCAGGTGACATACAGGTTTGTACTTAATCTCTTGAGTTTTTCAACAATACCCGAGTGGGATATTATGTTAAATGGCTTGGCCAGGTCAAGGTAGGCAATGTGAACCATTTTGCCCTCATCTATTACTTCAGTGACCTTCTCAAAGAAGTCCACCAGTTTGAGTAGGCATGACCTGCCCTTGACAAAACCAAACTGGGTTGGGTCCAGTGGTAGAGTTGTAACACTCTATCAGATATTAGTTTAGCTGAATAGTAGTCTATTCTATTTACTCTGATTCTCTCTTAACAGTACTGATTACTGTGATCAGGTTAGCAGTCTTCTGACATTTTGGGTTTTATTCACTTTGTGTAGTACCTTTCTTTTATCTATTTTAATACATTTGTTCATTTGTATTAAATCAAGCAGGTCTTCCCCTCAGATCATTCACTTCCTGACAGACAGCATCTTCTTTGTTCTCTCTCTTGCTCTTTTCCCTACTGTGCAATTTTAACTGGACTTTCATATCAGTCTCCTTCAGAAGATCCCAGAATTTTACTCCATGGCATATCCTCTATGCATGTGTCCTGCTCTATCTGTTGCACCACCTTCCAGTAATTCATTGACTCATCATGTTGTGATATACCTATATGAATCTCTACACTAAACCCTTCACTTCTTAGTTGGTCTATAGCTTCCATTTCTATTTGTTGCTTTTCTGCCTCTCTAAACCTTTGCCTTTCCAATACAGTCCACTTTTGTTTTCTTGCAGTTGGTACAGAGGGTTAAGGCTAGAAGCTGTAGTTTCTGTAGTATATGGTTTGATTCTCTCAATCCTCATTTTCCTACTGTGTTACCTTCAGCAAGTCTCTTAACAAGCCATTGCTGCTGGGTTGCCCCCTGAAACAGAACTTTGTGTCCAGTGTGCCAACCTGGTTAGCAAATGGGTATTTTTTATTTGTTTATTTAAATATATATTACATATATAAGGATCTATGTCAAAATAAAAAATTACTATAATGTCGAGTTGCAAAATGGCAAGACGGAAACAACAAGAGTTTGCATTCACAAACATACAGATCGTCAGAAGCTTTCCCTGCAAAAGGAGTCAGTTGGCCAATGTGGTGAACTTTGGCCTCTTCTGCACTGTAGTGCAATCTCAGAATTGGTATATATATATATATATATATATATATATATATATATATATATATATATATATATCACTGCAGTGGCTCTGCTGGACAGAGGCACAGGGAACTAATCTAAGGGGAGGCGAAAGCCAACACATTCTGGCTAGGCATACAGATGCCATTGGGCAGATAGTACTAGGCTATCTATATATAGATATACATATATAGATACAGATAGATATAGACATATATAATAGCATTTCTTTTGTAAAAAGAACCATGATATCTGGATGTCTGTGTATATATCTTCAAATATCTTTGGTGCTGCAGTGGTCAGAATGGTTAGTGTGATGCCCATGCACTGACTCAGCAATCAAGGAGCCTCAATCCCCAACACTAACACCAGTGAGGGGCATCCATACAGGGAAATGATAACAAATACACACACAGTAAAGTACAATTTCTCTTAAGAGCACACATAGATCAGTCAGTCTAGGGCTGGTTTCTCCCTTTCTCTCTAGGTCCCCAATAAGACTCCCCACTGGCACAGCTATAGGGTCCATATCTCAGCCTAGTGGACAAGCTAAAACCTCCAGCACCCTGTCTGTCCAGCCAGTGCTTTGTGTCCCTGCTCAAGTAGCTGACACACACACAATTTGAGATGAGTTATATACAACCACACAGACACTCCTGGAGAAGGTTGGCACAGGTTCTCCAGCTGTGCCCCTTTTACCCAGACTATATGGTAGCACCACTTACCACCACACACTAATATTTATCAGCTACTAAAAGGCCCTTATGAAAGGGTGGCCAATTATACTGTGCAATATTATTATTCAAATGGTAAGTGTGACTGAACAGCAAGTCTATTGGAGTGGCTTGGTACAATATCACTAAATACATGCAATGTACTCTTAGAGTTTAAATTATCTCTACACAAAACAGCCACAATTGAAAGATTTAAAAATATTTAATAATAAATAATTAACACACAAGACAATACAGTGCTAGTCAAGATTTCAGAGATCACAGAGAAATACTTCAAATAATACAGTAAAAATGTTCTGACATCAATACAAAAAAAACTAATCTAATCTTCCTAGTTCCTAGCTATATCTAAGAGAAAACACAGTTCTAAAATAAACTTGTGTATAGAACACAGGTAGAGTGCTGGTGAGTTGGATGTTCTCAAGACAAATGCTAAATGCCCTCATTCTTTCTGTCCTTAAATTGATAACACGGTACCACTGATTCATTTAAAATTACATCATTTCTTTCTGGTTCCCAGGCTAACAGAAACTTAGAGGTTAATAGCCTTTTTGATATTGCAGCTGTTCAGGAAGCCAGAGCAACAAAATAAATTATACATGCAAATTCTATCAATTCTGGTCTCAAAACAATAGCCAGAATTCCTTCATCCAGACATCTCAGTTCTGAGCCCTGAGATCAAAGACAGTCATGAAATGCTTGACTTATCAGCTTTCTTACAGCAGAGTGCACTGTTAGATTTTTTTCAGTTCAACATCAAATACAGTCTTTTCACATTGAGAACAACCCTGTGGCTTACATTAATATTAACAAATGACAGAATTAGCTACAAAATTCTATCTGGCAGCCTTCACCTATCTTCACACATGCCCACCCCCCCACCCCCCCGGAGAAATCAAGTGAGTTTTTCAAGTGGCCCTTGAGAAACATTGCTTGAGAGGGTTAGGTCTATCTGAGTATACCTTACCCCATTCCCTGTCTTGAGAGCCCATCTGTGTTAGAAATGCTAATCCAAATGTGGTGCTGCACTTACATATATGCTTGCAACTCTAGGCTCCATCTTAGCAAATTGGCATTTTGCTGGCTGGCTCTGTTTAGCCATGTTAGGGGATTGTGATCTGTCATTACAGTGAATTTTCTTCCATACAGAAAAGCTGAAGTTTCTGCAGTGCCCACACTATGGCTAGACATTCCTTTTCTACAGCTGCATAGCACTCCTCCCTGGGTTGGAGCCTATAACTGAGATAAACCATTGGGTGCTCTTCTCCCTCTGAAGAAATCTGGCTAAGTACACATTTGAAGCATCCACCTGCACAACAAATTCTTTGCTGTATTCTGGACTGGCTAACACAGGGGGTCCTCCCAAAGCTCCCTTAAGCTCCTGGAATGCCTGCTCACATGCTGGGGTCCACACTACCTTATCTGGCCTGTTCTTCCTTGTCAGGTCTGTGAGGGGAGCAGCTATGGTACTATAACTGGGGATGAACTTTCTGCAGTACCCTGCTGTACCTAAGAATGCCCTCACCTGCTTGTTGGTAACAGGTGCAGGCCATGCCTAAATGGCTTCCACTTTGGCAGGTTCTGGCCTGATCTTACCACTCCCCAGTCTATGTCCCAGGTAGGAGATCTCTGCCATACCCACCTGACATTTGCTGGGCTTAACAGTCAACCCTGCCCTCTGTAGTCTGCCCAGCACCTCCCTGACATGTTGAAGGTGCTCTTGCCAGAAATGGCTGTAGATGGCAATATCATCTAGATAAGCAAGGGCAAACTCTCCTGCTAGGATGTGATCTACCAGCCTCTGGAAAGTTACTGGGGCATTTGTTATCCTAAAGGGCATCTTTGTGAACTTATACAAGCCAAAAGGAGTCACAAAGGCTGACTTCTCTCTAGCACTGGGAGTCAAGGGCACCTGCCAGTAACCCTTGGTAAGATCAATGGTTGTAAGATACTTACCCCCACCCAGCTGCTCTAGGGCCTCATCTGTCCTAGTCATGGGATACTCATCTGACTCTGTGTGACTATTTAATTTCCTGTAGTCCACACAGAACCTGGTGCTGCCATCCTTCTTTGACACCAGCACCACTGGGGAGGCCCAGGGACTGTTGGACTCTTGAATTACCCCTAGTTCCAACATTTCCTGTATCTCCTCCCTCAGGGTATGTTTGACTCTCTCAGGCACCCTATAAAGGGCCTGCCTAATAGGCCTTTGGGGTCCTGTATACACCTGGTGCTGCACCAGGTTGGTGTGCCCTGGTTTCCTAGTGAGCATGCCCCCAATCTCCTGCAACACTGCTCAGATTTCTCAAACCTGGGTAGGAGATAGCTGCTGGGACATTGCTACCCCTTCCACTGAGGTCAGTCTGAACCTCACTGAGGAGATCAATCACCAGATCTCCCTCAGACTCCTCCTCCAATCCACTGCAAATGCTCAGCACAAGGACCTCCCTATCATATAAGGTTTCATTATGTTAACATGGTACAATTTGTGCCCCTGCCTAGCAGTTCTACCATGTAGTTAACTCCACTTATGTTTACCACCTTGTAGGGTCCCTCCCAAGCTGCTTGCAGCTTGTTGTGTCTGACAGAAATGATAAACAGTACCTGCTGCCCTGCAGCATACTCTCTAGCTTGATTAATCCTGTCATACTATGCCTTTTTTCTGTTTTGCTTCTGCCAGGTTCTCCTGGGGCCAAGCCCATGAGTTCCCTGAGCCTTGTCCTGAGGTTTAGGACATATGCCACAACAGACTCCTTGTGAAGTTCACACTCACCATCAATTAAATCTAGAGGTCCCCTCATGCTATGCCCATACAACAACTCAAAGGGTGAAAACCCTGTGGATTCCTGGGGAACTTCTCTGTGAGCAAACAACAGATAGGGCAAATGTTTGTCCCGCTCCCTCTTAAACTGGTCTGAAAATGCCCCAGCATGCATTTGGTTGTAGAGTTTAACCTCTCAACAGGACCATTAGTCTGGGGATGGTACGGGGTCGTCTTCAGGTTCTTCACCCCACAGTACTTCCACAGACAAGCCAGCAGGTCTGGCATGAAATTGGCACCTCCGTCAGCCAGTATTTTTTTGGGGAAATATACCCTACTGAAAATCTCTAACAAAGCATTTACCACCTTTTCTGCCTCAATGGTGGACAGGGCCACTGCCTCATGGTATCGTTTAGCATGATGCACTACCACTAGGATACACTTTTTCCATGTGGAACTTGGCGTACTCAGGGGCCCCCACAATATCCATAGCTACTCTCTGAAATGGCTCCTCAATTACAGGCAAAAGCATCAAAGGAGCTCTTACCTTGTCTCCTGCCTTGCCTACCTTTTGGAACTGCTCACAGGTCCTGCAGTGCCCTATTACATCTCTGGAAATTCCAGGCCAATAGAAGTTCTGCACAATATGTCTCTTTGCATGTTTTATGTCCATATAACCTGCAAAGGAAATATCATGGGTTATGGCTAGAAGTGCCAGATGGTAAGCTCTAGGCACTACCAACTGCTGTATCCTCTCACCTTCTAGCCCTCCCTCAGGGGTCCATTCTCTATACAGTAACCCTTTGTCCCAGTATACAAATCCCCCCTTCATGGGAGAATCAGGTGCTTCACTAGCTACCTGCCTCAGGCCTTGGAATGCAGGGTCTGAGAGCTGAGCCTGTCTCAACTCTCTCTTTGTAACCTTTCCCAGCTCCCCTTCCACAGGAGGTCTGGCATCCTCTGACAGTTGTGCCTCACTGTCAGCCTGGGTACTACTACTCACCTCTACCTTTGCAGTCACTCTGTCCAAGGGAACATCAGTACTCACAAGCAGCTGTGGTTCACATTCAGTCTCACTGATACAGAGTAGCTCCCTCCCTGAAGTAGCCACCTCACCAGTCCTGGCTGCAAGTATGCAGTCTGTCTTGGTCTCTCCCAGGCTACCAGACCCACATGATTGTCTAGCCTGACTGCATGTAACTGCATAAGCACATGGTACTGCCTCATCCAAATCCTTCCCTATCAGGACATCTGCAGGATGGTAGTTTGGTATCCTTGTTGTCTCAAGACAACCTACTACTGGCATTTTGTCTTTCCCACTTACTGGCTCTCACCTTTTGTTTCCCACCTTGCCTCTGTGGACATCTGTATGGCACTTGGGCCCCACTGGTTGCATGCAAAACATTTAACCCTAGGTGCTGGACGTGTACCTAGACTAGTGGCTTCCCCTGCTACTGGCAGATTCTGTTGGGGCAGTCCTTTAGACCCATGAGCAGTACTGGGGGCTCTTTTCTGTGCAGGGATGCCCTGCTTGCTAGGTATAGGTCTCTGTTCTTCCACAACTCATCTGAAGTAGCACATTGTCTATCAGCTAACCATATCCTCGTGTCCTCAGGCAAAGTGCTAAGGGCTTGTTCCCTCACCAAAAGGTCTGCCAGCCCTTCAAATGTGGTGACCTGACATCCACTCACCCACTTATGAAAATAAGTGCTCAGTTCAGCAACATATTCACACACATTTTCACCTGTCTTGCATCTATGCTCACAAAACTTTTTCCTATACGCTTCAGGTGTTAGCTTAAAACATTCTAACAAGCAGTTCTTAACAGTAGTATAATCATAACATTCCTGATCAGAAATTTTAGACAACACAGTTACAACTTTACCATGAAGTAAGGGGTTCAGGAACTGTACCCAGGGCTTTTGGTCAACATCATATTGTTTACATACCCTCTCAAACATGTGAATGAAACTATCAAAATCATCCCCCTCTGTAAACTGCAGAAGAAATTTACTGACCTTTTGTGCTTCTGGGGTCCAGCTACTCCCTTCCCTATTACCTCTATGACTCTGGCAAAGACTCAGCATCTCCTTTGCATGGTGCCTCTGCCTTTCCTTTTCCCTCAGCTTCCAGGTGTAGCACTTTCTCATTCTCCTCAACCTGCAATCATCGCAGTTTCTCATTTTCTTCACTGTCTAGACACCTTAGTCTCTCTGCTGCTTCTATTGCCACACTTTTGGCCTCCAACTCAAGTTTCTTTATCTCCAGATGGATTTTTAAGTCCTCTGTAGAAAGGTTGAGCTGTCCATTCTCTGAGCGTGGTACATCTCCACTGCCAGTCTGATCGTCCTCCTGGTTGCTGTTTTCTGATGCAGCTGTGACCAAAGCTGTAATCATGTCTGCCTTAGTCAGGTTTCCATACACCAGTCCCCTAGCCTGACACATCTCTGCCACTGGCTGTCAGCTTTCCGTACTCCTCTGCTGACATGCTTGCCTGCTCTCCCTGACTAACTAAGCTAACAAAAGAAATAAAACAGTTGTGATCTGAACTCTGAGTATTCAATGCATGGCTGATTTAGAGTACAAAATCACCTTCAGTGATCACTGTACACAAGCTACAGGAATTCACACTACCCACACCACTACAAACCAATTAGTATTTGCCAACCAATTAATATGTGGTGTGGATATCCCACCACTGCCAAACAATTAATATGTGACACCCATGCACTGGCTCAGCAATCAAGGAGCCTGAATCCTCACCGTGAACACCAGTGAGGGGTGTCCATATTGGGGACGAATAACAAATACACACACAGTAAAGTACAATTTCCCTTAAGAGCATACAGAGATCACAATCAGTTTGGGGCTGGTCTCTCCCTTTCTCTCCAGATCCCCAATAAGACTCCCCACTGGCACAGCTATAGGGTCCAGATCTCAGCCTAGTGGGCAAGCTAAAACTTCCAGCACCCTCACTGTCCAACTAGTGCTTCATGTCCTTGCCCAGGTAGCTGACACACAAACACTTTGAGATAAGAGTTATATACAATCACACAGACACTCCTGGGGAAGGCTGACACAGGTTCTCCAGATGTGCCCATTTTACCCGGACTATACGGTAGTACCACTTGCCACCACCCACTAATATTTATCAGCTACTAAAAGGCCTGTGCAGTATTATTATCCAAATGGTAAGTGTGACTGAACAGCAAGTCTATTGGAGTGGCTTGGTACAATATCACTAAATACATGCAATGTACTCTTAGAGCTTAAATTATCTCTAGGCAAAACAGCCACAGTTGAAAGGTTTAAAATATTTAATAATAAATAATAAAACCACAAGACAAATACTTCTTACTACACAGTGTTGGTCAAGAGTTCAGAGATCACAGAGAAATACTAAAAGTTCTCACATCAGTACAGAAAAATGTATCTAATCTTCCTAGTTCCTAGCTATATCTAAGAGAAAACACAGTTCTAAAATAAACTTGCATATAGAACACAGGCAGAATGCTGGTGAGTTGGATGTTCTCAAGACCAATGCTAAATGCCTTCATTCTTTCTGTCCTTAAATTGATAACACAGTGCCACTGATTCATTTCAGATTACATCATTTCTTTCTGGTTTCCGGGCTAAAAGAAACTCTGAGGTTAATAGCTCTTTTGATCTTGCAGATGGTCAGGAAGCCAGAGCAATAAAAGAAATTTTATGTGCAAATTCTAGCAATTAACTCTGGTTTCAAAAACAATAGCCAGAATCCCTTCATTCAGACATCACGGCTCCGAGCCCCGAGATCAAAGACAGTCATGAAATGCTTGACTTATCAGCTTTCTTACAGCAGAGTGCACTGTTACATTCTTTTCAGTTCAACATCCAATACAGTCTTTTCACATTTAAGAGAACAAGCCTGTGGCTTACATTAATTTTACAAATGACAGAATTATCTACAAAATTCTATCTGGCTAGGCTGGCAGCCTTCACCTATCTTCACAGTTAGTACAGCATTTTTTTCCTGTATAAATATTTTGCAATATCAGATGTATTTTTCTTTCATATCAAGTCCTTTCCAGAACCAGTAGGATTGACTTTGGAACTTTGGAAAGTATTTTTTTACTCTAATCTGTTTACTTTCTGGATATGGGAGGTTAGTATTGTGCATTTGCCAATTAAATTCTGAGAATCAGGAAAATTGTTCAAGGTAGGACTGGAGAGCTGAAAGAAAAGATATTTTGTGCTATTTTATGATTAGATAGAGCAGTATATGAGAGCTATTTACTTCAACTAAGATTAAATAGTGTTGTGCCTTTCAGAAGTACTTTGCAGTGCTGGAATTGTTCTGTTTACCATGAAAGAGTTTCTTATACTCCCCAAATGAAAATTTTACATATATTTCTGTGCTGCCTATATGTATTCCGAGAGGAAGGAAGTGTGTTCTTGACTCTGCTGATTGTCCTTGCTATCATGGCAGCCTACATGGAGAGCAACCACAGAAATTAAAGTTGTTTTACACTGAATGCTTCTGGAGAACTACTTAACTTATAAGAGTACAGCTAAAGAACTGTATTTCTTCATTTAAGGAGGGGAATCATTAAGGAAGTTCCAGTGTACTTTCAGATGAGATGAGAGGGTTGTGTTACCCCTGATGTCTTCAGGAACTAGTGATTTGTAATGGTCTTACCTTCTCCCTGGGCCTCCACTGGAAATGTGCCTTGTACCCAGTCAGGCTGTCCTGATAAACAAAAGAAACAAATAAAAAATAATACTTTGTATCCAGAATAGATCTAGACAGGAAACGAGCCAATATGATGTCATAACGGCACGAACTGAAGACCAAGCTAATGATGCCTTCTATCCTTAACACTGCATCGGTTCTGGTAAGAGGTGCTATGCCTGTCCCAAATCATAGAGGTTTACTGATTCATAGCAGTACATGACTCCTGTCCTGAATCTATGTTAATAACCCTAAGTAGGATAATTTCAGTCTTTAGTTTTTCTGATACCCATCTGAGGGAGACCTCAAAAAGTGATTTAGCATGGTTAGAGAGAATGTGCTGTGTCATAAGAAAAGGAATGCTATACTAAGATAGTATTACGTTTTTGAAAGAAGAGATGAGCCCTGATGGAGGCTACAGTATGCAGACTACCATATTCAGGAAGAAAAGGTAATGGCTGCCTCAAGAGCAGGATTAATAAATGGGAAAAGAAGGCAAACAACAACACAAGGTCCTAATCTTTTAAGAAATGCTAATATTAAGGGTAAGGGATGGGAGAAAGAAACTGCACCAGAAAGTGAGTTGCCCAAAAAGGAAGAACTTCCCTGATTTGAACCATTAAATGTAAATGAGGTTGCAGGTAAAGAAATGAGGCAGTCTTTATAGCATAGTCTCTTCCTACATATCCTTAGCTGCCATAACAGAAACCTTTTAATCCATATTCCTAAATGCTTCATTTGTTGAAAATATACATAGTTTTGTGCGTTTGTTCTTAGTTAATAGGTTCACAGGCAAGTACTAGGCTAGCTACCTTAGCAGGCCATTTTAACCCTAGCCAATTTCCAGTTTTTTGTGCTAGAAATAACCTATCCCATTTGGTTATAGATTGGCCTTACTAATCCCATGGTTGATAGCTATAGCTATGTATTACTCCTAATGAGAATAATTGGAATCATATCATAGATAATTTGAGAGGACCCATTCATGGAGTAAAGCATTTAGGAGCTGCCTATATCCATTAGTAGAACAGGGTACAGTCCTGCAGTAAATTTTCTGGTTCCCATCCAAAGATCTAAGTTGATCTTGAATATGAACAGGGATGGACTTTGTTTTGTGTGGATGGGGGAGTCTGTTCCAAAGTAGCAATGTTTTCTGTGAGATATGCCTGTTCCTCCAAACCATTCTGTTAATGCTGAAGAGAGGTTAATAGGGGTTATTTATTTACTTAGTTATTTTTTTAAGATTTTCATTAAAGCAAAAGGTCTTAAAATGTAACAGAGGTTCAAGAAACAACTGTATAAAACATCAGCCTGCCAAACATTAGTAAGTACATGTAAGGCAAAAGTTGGAAACATGGAATTAAAAAAAAAAATGTCAAGTATAACAGCTGGTAACAATAGCTTTTTATCATAATGGATACTCCATCCATATTGTCTTGAATGTAAATGGCCTTCCAAGTATAGCCCAAAAGGAAAGAGTACTGAATTTTATTAAGAAATGCAGACTGCAAAATCATGTAGCAGTGTTATTACCATTCTCTGCAGCTTTGCTGGGAAGTGCAACATGGACAAGTCTGTCACCACAGGGTGAAAAATATTGGCCATGTATAAGAGGAGTTCAGAAAAATACAGCAAAGGTCATTCAGCACATGATAGTCATAGAGAAAGGAATAATAACCACAAGAGTACAGTATAACAAACTCAGTGTTCAAGTACAATCAATATGGCACTGGTCAGTTCCTGTAAAAAAAAAAAAAAAAAAAAAAAAAAAAAAAAAGAGGAAGTAAAGACTATAGCAGACAGATGAATAACATGGCCCCATGCCAATAAAAAAGGTAGTGTAGATGTGACCGCGATAAATGAACAGGAAATGTAAAAATAGGGGAAGTAGATACAAAAAAACCTCACGAAAATATTGGAATGTAAGGAATATGGTCCAGATAATGAAGAAAGGTGATCTACCTCTCCATATACTGAGGGAAACTGCATCAGCTTTGAGAAATCCACTATAAGAATGTAGAGTCTGTCCTTAGAACTGAAAGGGAGCCATAGGACAGGAAGATAAGTTTCCTTCTACAGTGTAAGTCTATGAATATGCCATACACACACACTCATTTTTCTCATCTATATCCTAAGCAGAATTTTGGGTAAAGTTTGTGTGGTGGCATCTGGTCTTGTATCTTTGGCAACAGGATATCTTCATACAGCTGAGGTCTGGTTAGTCCGATTTCTGTGACTAGGTCACTGACGAAGTAAACAAAGGCAGACCTATGGATATGGTGCACCTGAAATTAATCAGGGTCTTTGACTCTGGAGATCCAAAAGGGTAAGGAGGAAAAGTAATAAGTATGGGAAAGTGTATACAATGGAGAGATGCTTAGAAAATTAGGTGACAAACCAGAAGCAGAAAGTTGCATTTAGAATGAGAACTGTCAAGAAAAAAACATAAATCAGTGTGTGGTACTGCTGGGTTCAGAAACAGGGCAGATCCTGTTAAATCTCTGAGAAATTCTACCATGTAGCTGCAAAGTAAGATAAATCTGCTCACACTGACAATTCCAGGACAGGTGCTTCAGCCACAGAAGGAATGTCCAGACACTAGCGAACTAACTCCATCTTGTAGATTAAGTGAATAGGTGGGAAGTGGGATTTAGCGCAAGAAGTGCAAGTCTGTATTTTGGTTGGGAGAATTAAAGACTAACAGATATGCTGGGAAGTGGGGTCCTTGAGAGAAGAATGGAGGCAAAGGTTCTGTATTGATACAATCACCCCCTAGGTTGTACTGTGTAATACAAAGAGAAAGAGTAGTGTTGAAGGTCGGTAAGATGGATGAGTAGCTGAAGGAGTGGACTCAATTGGTGATGAGGTCTCCTAACCATTCCACCATCACTGGTAAGGTTGCATCTGGAGTACTCTGTCAAGTTCTGATGACTACAGAGAAAGGAAGAGTAAGATGGGAGGGCATGGAACAGAGTTAAAACGATGTTGAGTGAGATAGTGAGGGATGAAAAACAGTCTGGTATGTAGAAAATGGAACAGAAAAGAAAATGGTTATATCATATTGTCAGGAAAAGTGTGATGGGAAAATCTGAGAAAGGACACAGTGGTGTGAAGGGCACACTGGGACAAGAATAAATTCAAGGTGAACCTAAGGAAATGTATGTTTACAAATAAAGCATAGTGGCTGTAGAAAATGCTACTAGAAGCTTTAATAAAATGAGGATCAACAAAGGAGTTCAGGAATGATTGTAAAATATGAAAAAATGGACAACAGACAGGATTCAGGAGTTTCATAGAGATAAACTGTAATATTTGGCAGACTAGACAAACCTCAGATCTTCACCATCTTTAAATGTTTGCTTTAAAATGCAGTTTAGTATATTTTCTAATACAGTTTGGCTTATTTTTATTCAAAAGGTATCACCATCACCATCTTTGCCAAAACATCTCTTGCTTTGCTGCATGTGTGGCTGAACCACCACAGTCTGTTCTCCATGAGTATCTCTACAACTTAAGTCATTTAATTTAGTACAGCTTCTATTTTGATGCACTTATTTCATCATCTGTCCCACAGTGTGCATTCTGGTACCAGGTTCAGGCACTTCATCTCCATCACTTTAATTTTCTTCAGCCTTCATTCATCCCATGTGCCTTCAGTTGCGCATTCTAGTCTACTAACATTTGCTGAAGTCTGTTTGTAGTTCCACATCATTTGCATACAGCAGATTTGTTATGTCCTCTCTAACCTATGTACTAATGTAACCACCCATTGGTATGAGAAAGAGTAGGCTCAGAGCTGAATCTTAGCACGTACCCACTCCCACCTAGAACCCCTTTGAGTCCAAACACTGCTCATACTTGTGTCATTGGGTCCTTGTACACAGCCTGCACTAATTGTATTAATGTTTCCTGGACTTCAAACCATTTCATGACTGCCCAGATTAGCTTTCTTGGAAACTACTCATATCTAACTTCTTCTCCACTATCTGTTTCACTGCAGACATTGGGTTAGTTGTACTGCATCCTGATCTGAATCCATAATGCTCATCTTCCATCTTACTTTATGCAACTCTGCATATTTTCTTATCAATCACCATCTCCAGCATTTTTATGCAGTTTGACAGCAGATCGATACTGTACTGCCCACAGATGTTAATGGCCCCTTAGTTTTTGTACGCTGGCACTAGAATGCTTATTCTCCAGGCATCTGGGATATGCCTTTCTCCATACAGAGATGAATAGCCTTAGGAGCCATTTCCCACGTAACGTAACTAACGTCTTGATCATATCTGCCATGATATCATTTGAGCCTGCTCCTTTCCCTGACTTCATTTCCTAAGTGATCTTTGTACTTCTAGGGTGGACACTTTTTTTCTGTTTCATTATAAGTTGGGCATGGGGCAGTACAGATTCTATGCACCTTTCTTTATTCAAAAGCATCTTGAAGTACTGCTTAGATTTGCCTGTATCTTCTGAACTGCTGAGTATATAGTTACTGATGACTATCTTCTTTATCTTTCTGTCATTGTCTTGTAAACTGTGCTATCTACTGGGTCACTTTCCAGAAGCTGGTAGAATTTCTCTCACCCCATGTTCTTTGGCATTGCATTACTGAGCCATTTTGAGTAATAGTCTTTATATTAAAGCTTCTAGCACACTCTTCCTTTTACTTTCCTCGTTGTTCTACCTCCTGTCTTTGTGTGTTAATTTCCAGCAGTGGCATTTCCCCTTGTCATAAAGAATAACTTCAAATAACCTAAGGTGGGCCTGCTTTGGAGCAACTGCAACCAGTAATATTTGTGCAACCTCAGTGCACTGCTTTTACTGTTAAAGCCAAGGAGCCTATGCATTAGTGTTAAAGACAAACTAAAGCATGAGCTCTGCAGCCTAACCTTTTCCATGTAGCCTTGTAGACACAGTAATTTGCTGTCTTAAACAAATAAATATACTGATCAATGTTTTCACCATTCTAGCAAAATGTTATGGTCCGGATATCTTTTCCTCTTCTCTTAGCATCACATTGCTCCACTCTGATCTTTTCTGTTGTCTTCATTATGTAAATCGTACACATAACTAGGGTGGAATGAAGGGGCAGCCACCTTTGGTGCAAAATTTCAGGAGGCACGATCAGGAGATTGCCAGTCAGGAGGCAATGCTCTATCAGCATTCAGAAATGCATGTTGATAACTCATTAGTGGTCAGGCCTGAAGCATGTGTAGTATTCAAACTGTAGCAAGGCACTTGTTACATTTGTAGCAGTGATTTAAAAGAGTTTAAAGTAAAGAACCTTTTTTTTTCTTCAATCTTCGAGGGGGGTAGAAAGGAACCCGGCCTGCTTGCTTGCTTGCTAATGAAATAATGAGTGCAAGACAGATTGGGAATGGAATTTTTTTTACTTTGCAACTGTAAGGTGAGGAGTCAGATCTAGAAATAGACTTTTTCTTAAAATGAGGGGCACCAGCACTGGGAATTTTGTAAGCCAGCTATGGCTCTGATACAAATTATGTTTTGCTGCTGTCTCAGAACACTGACCTATATAGTAAACTACCACAATGGGCTCAGGGAAACAGGGTCAAAACAGACTGCTTCATAAAAATATACAGAATGTTATAAAATATGGTTTAAAATCTTGCATCTAAAATATTTACAGATCAGCTTTTTGTAAAACCAATTGCTGTGGATAAGTCAAACTACTTAAACAAAATTTAAGCACCTAATTTTCTAAAATGTAAGATGGCAAATGGTTTATAAAAAGACAAATCCAAGTAATGGGGATTTAGACAAAAATGATATGACTGCACAGGTGTAACTAGAATGGTTAATTTAGTGCAACAAGGCCCACTGGGGATTAGACATGCATGAATGTTAGCATAAATTAGTCATGCCAGGGGATATGCTGCTAAATAAAACATAATAGCAGTGATAATGCACTGTTGGAATGACAATACTTTGAATGGTTACATGACCCACAGAAAAGCAGTAGGAATGTGACATACCCAAAGCTGTGCATGTTCACATGTACATCAAAGTGCCCTATAGTTGCTACATGGAAACTCTGGGAAACTCATACAAGGGGACCACAGAAAAGGCAAAAGCATTTTACTATTTAAATGCAGAGGAAATGGTGAAGGGTTTCAAGCTGTTGGGAGATGGCATGATGGTTAGTGTTTACCTCATAGACACAGGAAACATGGTTTGAGTTTTACCTTCATGATAGGAAATTTGACTGGGCTTAAAATGCCCCACAAGGGCTAATAGCCTAGTACTAACCTATGATCTTATGTGATAGCCAGAAATGGAAAAAGCAAGCAGAGGAAAATGCAGCAGGACAACAGGAAAGGAAGATTTGTGTGGGAGAGATAAAGGGTATACATTTTTTGGAGGGTGCATGTGCCTGTTTTTTTTCAACAGAAAGGGATAGGGTAAAGTAACAAGGGAACATGTGGGTAGGAGATAAGGTAAGAAGATGGAAGCAGGACAAGACAAACATATAACACAGACAAAAACTGACTGCAGAGCTATCAACACATAATGCAGGGCAACAACACACAGACATGGACTGACAGAGAGCAAACAACTAGTAATGGGAATGACTGGACTACAAGGGGATGGGAAATAATACAAACAGATGGGAAACAAAATTACTGGGAAATAGGGAAGGGGCTGCCAGACTGGCCCAGATGGGAATCCACCCAGATGTCAATCACCTCCATGACTGATGTCACTGGTGGGTACAACAGAAGGCTGTTATAACTACAGGTGCTAGGCCTAAGTACTAATGCAAGAACAGAATGCCTACAATTAAAAGGTGGTTCCCTCACCCTAATGTCTTCTTTCCACAGGCAGAGAAGGTCTGGTTGCAAACTCTGCAGGTCACTATATTTGTCTCACAATGTTCACCATAGACAGTGATGTCAGAGCCATTACTCAGTGCCCTGACAAGCTGGTCCTGGCATCAATTTCATAAAAGGGTCATCATATCCCCACCCATTTGCTGCTCTCTATGGTCTCTGTGCTGCAGTTGAAGAAAGATTTTATACTTCCTGTTGCACCATGTGGGAGTGCTGCCAGAATCGGTGCCTGTTGAGGTCACATCCACTCTCTAGTTCTAACCCAAGAGAGAAAAGGAAACCTGATGTGCATAGCAATCAGCAAGGTTAAAGTAGCCCTTGGAAAATAAGAGGAGGAGACAGTGTTGCAAAGTAGGTACAAATATTCCAATAAATGTTATGTATGCTTTATAGATGACATTTTTATCATATGGGAAGGAAAATAATCTACCTTGAAAGATATTTTGACTTCATTAATCAATCCACTAACTTCCTAAAATTCACGTGTGACTGCAGCAAACAGCAGTTAATTTTCTGGACCTCACCGTAACTAAAGATCTAAAGAAGGGTGCTTTAACTAACAATCTCTTTAGGAAACCCACGCAACTAAACATGTTGCTACACAACAGCAGTATGAACCCTCAAATCACAAAAAAGAATGTTGTGAAATCCCAGGGAATGAGGACTGCAAGAATTGTGAAAGAATTAAAAGATTTTTCCACCAATCTAATGAACTTACAAAGGGACTTTGTCAGACACTACAGGGAAAAATGCTTCACAATATACTAAAACCAATTAGACATCTGAAGCAACAGAATGACCCAAGTCTAATTGAGCCCCCCAGGTAGGACTACTAGAGAATTTCAACATGGATATACTGACAAAAAATGATGAAAAGAGAAAAGGTAGCACAGATTTAGCATTTACCACTGACTACAAAGACATTTGTAAAGTAATTACAGACAACTGGATCATCATTTCTGAGAAGAAACAGATGAAAAAATACTTGAACCTGGGTTCTCTTTTGTATTTAGAAGAACAAGAAAATGTGAGAGACTGGGTTAGGAGCAAAGGCAAAACCATGGAGGAAAACAGTGAGACCACAAAATGTGGACCACCCTACTGCACCCTTTGTGAATACCTGAGTAACTCTGATTATTTATATTACCCCAAGTCCAGCAGACGTACTGGAGTCATAGGAAATGCAACTGTAACACTCAGTTTTGTCATATACAGGGCCCAATGTGGCTTTTGCAGAAGTTTCTATGTGGGCAAAACTATTAACAAACTAAAGGTCAGAAAGGCCCACCATTTATCAGACAGACTTAAAGTGCTCAAAAATCCACTGGCCAATCGCCACTTGGAAAACCCTGGAAATGAATTATTCAACTTTCATGTATTGGATAAACTAGAGATGGAGCCTCTTGAAAACAGTGTGAATACCGTCTTAGAGAAAATGGAGCTCCTCCACTGGATCGTCAAACTATGTGCTTGTAAACCAACTGGACTCAATACTTGCATTTCTAGCAACATTATTCTTTAATACTAAGAAAGCTAAATCATAGTCTGTTTTATTGAAAACAAGATGAATTGGTCCAGAAATCTACAAAAAGGTCTGATAAAAAAGGTGGACACCTAATCACTTACATTACTATACTGATTTCCCATATGGATCTGAAGAAGCCATCTGGGGAAAGCATTTTTAAAATGGCAAAATGTTAGGGAATCCTTGGTACCTTGAGCAGGGCTGTTTGTTCAGTTAAAGTAGTAACACAAGGTTCTGTATAAACAAGGAAAAGGGAAGTATCTTGCTTGAACAGGCTGAGTCACTGTTGGACTTATCTTGAATATGGTTAACTGACATTGTTATATAACACAAGTACTGTAAGAGGATATGGCAGGATTAGCCAGTGTGCATACATCAACCCTTTGGTGAACATTTGGTCATATTCAAATGAGGTGTTTGACCTCCACCAATTAAAACACACATTCCCATTTTTACATATTCAAATTGGGTATATTTTACCTCCACCAGTTAAAATACCTGGCTATGCTGACCCTTTCCCTGCAACAACACTTATTCATCTCTGAAGACTAAATAAAACAGTTTTTTCTAAAAACTGCACTATGGCAACTGTGGGTCAGATTTGCTTGTATCCCAACTGAAGCCTTGTTTTGTTTGTCCTGAAATCCCGGTCCCTGGATTACAGGTAGGATATCACAAGCTGCCTTCAATGAGATGATTTCTGGTATTCATATCTGTCATTCAGTGACATCAGGGCTATAATGGACATAACCTGCAACACAAAGTCCATATGTGCCCAAAGACTATGTATACTGTTAGTGTGCAGAGTCTGTGTGCCACATGGTTGTGGGTATCACATATATGACCCACTATTGTCACAGGCATGCATTCACAGGTTCCACTGGAAGAGGATTCAGCACAACAGGTCTGAAAAAATGCCTGAAGTCAGCAAGTCATCAGTGGCTGACAATGAGGTAACAGTGGAGAAGCAGGATTAACCTCTGGCATCACATATGTTAAGTGAAGATCATTCTGTCCATGTTGGCCTCTGCCCTTCTACACGGGTGTCACCAGCAGAGATGATATCAGAGGGATGCACTGCATCCAAGGTGTCTACACCCAGCATAAAGGAGAGACAAGTTTGTGGCCATCACCACCATGACTCTGAACATTCCCAGACCTGAATGTCACCCTTGACATCAATCAGCAGATGTGCAGGTCCGTATGATCCAGGCACAGACAGACACTGCTAACAGGATATCAGAAATGTTAACTGTGCTGTATGGCCTTTGTGAGGAACTGAAACAGCTACAAGGGACTGCAGGATGTCCTATAATGAATGCAGACTGGTATGACACACAAACATGGAGCATGTCTGCCCAATTAGCATTCTTCATTACATCTGTGACAGTGTGGGTAATCCGCCACAATGGTGATGGTAGGGAACACATGCATACTGCATGATCACCAACTAGGCTTATGCAGATAGCACATACCATACTGTACCAGAGACAGATTCACTAACCACATAGTCCATAGCTTCTTTTGCCACTGATTATGGACACTCCCATGCATAATGATAGTGGTCTTCTAGCACCACTGTGTGCTCACCCCACTGAGCAAGCCAGTTAGGGTCCAACATTCAGTGCAATCACACTCCCATGTAGACAGACCTACTTTAAACATATTTGGCACTTCAAAAATATATAGTTTTACTGGTAATGTGCACAGGTAATTTTTAGGCAGAAAATGATAAAATTTAGAAGGTTCATTTTTACAATATTTGCAGTAATATGTTCATTGATAAAAGCCTATCACAATTTTTGTAGAAGCTTATGTAAAGGAACTTAGATGATTGTTGTTTATACTAATTTTATAGACATACAACTGTAAAAGAAAGTACAGAAACACATATCAAAAAAATCCATCCTGTCACATTGTGATTCTTGTCAAATTTTAAGATGAAAGCACTAAACATCACATTAAAGTTACCTCTTTAATTTAATTGACATATTGTTTTTTATAATTGTTTGATTGAATCAAATACCAAACTATGAGGCTGTTATCTTGACTGAGGCAACTGGGCGGATGATTGGAGAGCTGGAAATAGATTCGCCTCATGACAACAGGCTAGGTACTAGATTGCCTCTCAGCTTGGAAAAGCAAGATTTTAAAGTGAAGGTGATTTCCTACATTGATGTACAGTATTTTTTGAATAGTTAGTTCTACATACAGGATAGAATTACAGTTAGATTATATTACTGAAAGGAATGCCACAGTTATTGATGTGAAGGTATATACATTATTATGCACTACTGATTACTATATGTATTTTTGTGAGTCATATTTCAAGATGCCTGTATGCAATTTGGATATTATTTATCCATTATCAGATTATATGACTGTGTTGCAGGATTGTTAAGTTTTGTAATATGTTTTTAATTTTTTTTTGCCTCCCTCTAGCTCCTTGCTAGACTTATTACATTGCACCTTGTCTATAAACTAAAAAGCAAGAAAATCACTTTGCCACTTCAATACCTTAAGAACACTGACACATTATCTGTAATTATTATACTCACTGCTGACACAAAACCCATCAGTGAACATCTCATCTTAGCAATTTTAATGACCTTAAATGATTCCACACTCTCTCACCTAACTGTAAAAAGCATTAGTCGTGGCGATATCATTATAGGAACCATTTCAAATAAATGTACTCCATTTGAAGCTTGCCTACACCATTATTAAGCAGAAATAATATCAGGTTCCAACTTACGTCATAAATCTAGTTCAATCATTATACCACCACTACCCCCACACACACACACACACACACACACACACACACACACACACACAAAGTTAAAACAAATTTCCATAATTCTTAAGCAGATCTGGTATAAAAATTAGAGTTGGAGTTCTGCTCTTTAATTCATGGAAATTCCCAGATTCATGTTATTAAATCGAAATCCAGACCACTGAAAGCCCAAAAAACAAAACAAAAATTATCAAAATAGTATTACTGAATGTAGAAAATACAGTTTGACTGAAAACATAAATGAAACAAACAAACTCTGTTTGCATTCCCATACCCCTTAGTTAAATATACTAATTCTACAAACATAGAACTGTAAAGAAAGTATAAAAATGCTTATATCAAAAGTCCATCTTGTCACAGTATAATTCAAGTATAATTACAAATCAGTGAAAATATAACTGCAGTGGCTGTTCAGCAAATCAGAAAACATTCAAAATCTACCAGACAACATTGAAATTCAGCTAACTCTTAATCTGAATGGCAGCTTTGCACAATAACCTTAGAGATACAATATTCTTTAAAGCTGCCATTCCATTTAATGTATAGCATAACATGAGCATTCACAATATAATCTTTGAAACAACTACATGTTGCCTAAATTCTCTTTTAACATTACAGAAACTTCTGATAACAAGACTAACCCTCACTGTAACTGGGTCATTGTTGAAGTATTAAGAAGCAGCTATTTCATGTTATCTATAACCTCCCTTGCACTTCTGTTTACCACTACCCTTCTTTACCTAATCTCCTACATGCTGTTTAAACACAGCTCTATTACATTACATGACTTCAGCCTTAAACAGTCCATACTTGTCTGCAGAAGACTATGTAATACTTTTACAATCTCTCTCTCAGACAGTCAGCTACTTATGTTAGCACAGTGATGAAGAGATATAAAGCCCTGCTGTCCAAGTGACCTAAGTTTGATTAGTTGCTTAGGCACCTGTGATGCCAGCAGGAGAAGGATACTTTGGAGGACACAAGCTTGGACACACCTTACATTCAATTCCTGATGGAAGCTGGTGATGCACATGGAGCATTGCCCTAAAGAGGGGAATGAATGGGACACATTAGCTGAGTTGCCGCACAGGCAGGATGATACACCAGCACTGATGCACTGAATGTCTTAGTCATTAAAGTGTGTCTGCTGGGGAAGAGAAGCCGGGGCTTAAAGCAACATCATACCTCAGCATCAATATGATACTTTACCAAGAGCCTCAGTCTCCACTCTGGTGTCAAGCATGTGGGTCACTGTAAGTCTGGGAAGGAAAAGGAGTTCCCAATAGATCTAATGAATAAGAAGAGACCCTGTTGACAGCTAATGGTCATCTGCAAAGAAAAAAAATAAACCATAAAAATTGGGTAGTTCCTTATTACAGTGGCCTCGGCGATATAGTTAGGTAAAACGTAAACAGGGCAATTAATCATGAAATGTGGTTGCTCTGCTAGCCTCCCATTGCAGTTGAATTTTATGTGCAATTATTTATTTATTTGGGGGTGATAGTCTGCTATCATGGCTGTGACATATCGTGGTTTTCTTTTAGCTGTCAGATTTATGGTGCCTTTAAAGAGGGAGAAGCAACTTTAAGTGAAATGTGTAGGGTGTTGTAATGGGCAACTTAAGATACTGATGCGGGATTGTGAACGGGTTGTGCTTCGTTAACTTAATGCTGTTCAAGTGGCCCGAAGGAAGCCAACTTGAGATCTACAGGTTGTGTTCCTAGTTTTTTTTTTTCACCAAACCATTTGCTTGATTTTGTTTGGTAATCGGTGACTTGTTCAATGATGACTCAGATCATTAGGATAATGTCAAACTTTAAATAAACACAGGGGAAAAGTACAATGATGGAACACTGCACCAAGGTTTTGTGTGTAGAAGATTTTGTAGTAACTGGCGTGGTGCATCAATCCTGTTGTATACTTATTTTTTTTTTCCAGGAACTGTATAGCGCATATTGTTTTATTAGTGAATGACACGTCCGTTAGTGAACTTTTTATTTTGTTTTTATTTGTATGTATCACAAGCTGTTTGTGCTTTTATTTGTTAAAACAACAGCTGATGTGTTAGTGTGTCATTTTCAGATTTTCCTTTTTGAAGACATTTGGGGAAATTGAGCATTTAATTCCTTCCTCAGAGAGTGCTATGGTAAGAAGGCATAGCAGGATAATGGCAAAGTGTTGAGGTTGTTGCACTGTGGCCGCTATAATAAGGAACTACCTAAAATTGGTTTTCTAGCAAGCATTCTATTCTAGAATAGACCATCACTAAGCAACCAAAACATTTTCAAAGCTAATAGTATACCTTTCATCACTTAGTGTCCATTTCCCCTAAAATGCTAGTCAACCAATCACCACAATACTTGCATTTAAATATGGTCTGAATATCATACCATCAAAGAAAAACAAATTCTTCCCTGAAACAGGTTAAAAATAAACCTTCTTTTGGGCCTTTCAAGACATTAAAAATAATGATAGGAAGAGACAAAGCTTGGTACATGTTCAAAAATCAAGGGGTACTACTCTAGTTACATCTCCCCCCCCCAAAAAAAAAAATGTAAAAACATAGGTGAAGGTTATCTACTATAAATCTTTTCTTGCAAGTTGAAGAAAAAAGGTCACTCTTATCATATTAAATAGATGGCATGCACGTCGGTTATCTTAAAACCACGGCAGTACTTATCAGGCCCTACTTTTCTGATTTTTCATCCTCTCTCTAACCTTACCAATTCTCCCACCTGGAGTCATAATTCTTTTTCCTTTAATAAGGTTTTATTTTCAGAATTTGTATTAAGACCACTCACCGTAAAGGTGGTCAACCACTCAAATTATAAAATTTCCAACTCATGGAATGTCTGGTACAAATAACCATCATTCTCTTCTTAAAAGATTGCTTTGCCTTCTTTAATACTGCCATTGTACACATTTTCTCATATTTAAATAGCATATAGTATATTTCCAGCCTTGTAATAGGGTATTGCAGTAATCCCATTACTGAAGCAGGGTATTGTTTTATACACTAATGACAATTATCCTAGTTTATCTCTCTTTTCTCCATGCTACCACTGTTTCACATCTTAAGCCATGCATTTGGCCAAATTGGGAGAAGTTACTGTGCTTTAGCTGAACAGGAGGATGGGAAGGCTATCCTTTTGTGTGCGAAGCACTGGTAACCATAGTAAAGAGCAGGGTAATACAGAAATATACTTTAAGCATAATTTTTAATCAAATAGTGTTACTAGTTACTGGATCATAAGCAGCAGTCAGAAAAGCAAAGCCTCTCGACAACTGTACTTCTGTCAGAAAGAGTAACTAAACTAGAATGATATAAGGTAATTATTAAAATGTAGTGTCTCTAGACAAGAGGAGAAAGACAATGTAGGGTTCAGCAATAAACAAAGGTACTTGTATCTGGTCATACTTTCAGTTTCATGGATAAGAGCTGTCATGATATGTGCCATTTAGAAAAAGTTTTGCCAAGGTGAGGCAAATAGCATTGCTTTATCTTACTAGAAAAAATAAAATAAAGAAGATCACCAGAAATAGATGGAATTATTGCAGAGATTTATAAAGTGTTAAAAATACTGCTCAACTCTTTCATGGTGTTCTAATAAATATTCAAATAAATTAAGTTATTCCACACTTTTGTAAGTTTTCTTTAATCTACCCAGTTCCAAAACAAACTGAAGAAATAATGAACTGCTCAGCGTATGGGCCTATTTCTTTATTAAATATTGGCTATAAGATCTTTAATTCAGTTTTAACAGACAGACAGACTAAAATACATATTCCTGGAATAAAAAAATAATGATCAAATGAATTTTATTCTCAAGAGACAAACCCATGACAACATCAAAAGAATTATAACTCATATCATTACTTATAAAATCATTAAATTTAATATTATTAGACTAAATATTGAGAAAATCTTTTGATTTATTTACTTTGCTTTATTTATGTGGTGTATTTGAATTATTTAATTTACCAATAGAATGCATTAAATTAACAAAGAACTTGTATTCAAACAATAAACCTTATTTTAAACTCTGTCCTTTTTTATCACAATCTATTGATTTATCAAAAGGTGATATCAATAAGGAAAATATTAATCTTTCAGGATAACAATAAATGGAAATTGTGAATCACAAAATTACCATTTGCTGATGATATATTATTCAATCTTTTGGGCTAAATTATAGGAATTACTGAGAGATTTGGGGATAGCATCAGCCTTACATTTACTAATTGAAAAAAAAATTCCCTCTTATTTAATAACATGTTGTATAATATACCAAATGATAGCCTCAACATCATTAAATAATCACATAAAATAAAGTATTTGAGAATAATTCTAGAGAAGGATGTTAATGAAATAAGTATCAAGAATTATAATAAAATATTAGAAGAAATTAGAATGTTATTTGAGAAATAGAATAAATTAATTTTTATCTTCAAAGAGAGACTGCAACTTATTAAAATTGTTATTTTACCAAAAACATTATATATTATCCATACTACAGCACTAACTCCTACTAAAAATAAAAAAGATTAAATAATGATTTGTTATGATTTATTAGTAAATCTAGAGTGGTCTACAAATATCACATTAGCTCTAGGGGAAAAAAGAGGACTTAAGCTAACCCGATATAGAGCATATGTTCAAGCTGCTTCTATTAAAGTTATTATAGATTAAACAACTCATATAACTAAATGGAAATAACTCAAATAATATTCAGTGAAAAGAAATGCAGACTATCAAAGCAAAGTTTGAACATCATAAACAGAATCATAAACTTGCAAATAGTCATATAGGTATAAAAAACGGTTTCCCATTATTTACTCTTTGTGTGACAAAGAGTTTAATTACACATTCCAAAAATAAGACAATGTCTTAGAAAAAATAATTTCTTTGGTTGGTTTAACTTCTGTCAAAATATGAATTTAAAGAAAGGTGTCAACTTGATTGAGGAATTTGATTTTAACTGTGATGACTGTCTATAAATTATGAGAGGACATGCACAATGGAAACATAGTTTTTTCAAGGGATAACACTTTGAACATATGGACTAAATTATTAGAATACATATCTGATGTTGTACTGGAAAACAGATCTGAAAATAGAGTATTGTTTTATTTATTTAAAATTATAATCCATTATAGGAAGATAGTAAATTATAGTTCTTAGAAATTTATCAAAGTGTAGAATATGCTCTGACAGAAAAAGACAAGTTCTTTATTATATGAACTGCAAAGAATCCTTCCCAAACACCATTTTGGTATATTGTCACACTCCATAGAGATTATAAGAATATACAAGTAACTTAAGGCACATTGTTAGATATATAATTTAGAAATTAAAGCAGATTGAAAATATATAATGCATGACTAAATGTCTGCGAAGGAATTTTGGAAAATAATCAATTATTTTGATTAGGCAATATGGTCAGATAAATTTTAAGTAAATAAATAATATATTATTTAATGCCCTTTGTACCTGTAAGTGTAGGAACTGACTTGTATTTTCTACTTTGGTGTGTCTTAACCATGGCTATAAAAGTAGTAACAAGGAAATAGAAACAAAGGGATCTGCCTTAGGTCAAAGAATTTATTCAACTTTTGCAGCTAGTAGCCAACAAAGAAATTCAAATAAATCTGAAAAGGAACTCTATAGTTAAAAACTATAAACAACTGGCTCTAATGTTTACAGGTTTTGGAGATTTACATAGTAACCAAATGAAGCTTCTCCTAGCATACTATAACATAAATACATTGACCCATTACATATTTTTTCAAACTGTGAAATGTTGCTTATTTGTCTCAGACACATTGTATAAATATTGCAAATAGTTATGAAAAGTTTTATTTTGTTTGTTTTAAGTTTAAAATGCTTGGTTAAATTAAATTTGCTATATTACTTGTATAAGCATATGTTAAAGTAATTAGTTAATTGCAAAATTAACTAAATTATTATTTTTTAAGTTTTGATCAACCAATAAGCATATTTAAACAAAAAAAAAAAGAAGGAAAGAAAGAAACGTTATAGATAGGTATAACATCTGTCAAGAAACTACATCTTCCTTGGAATTTTATGTAGCTTTTGGGAAGGGATCCAATGGATGAGCAATGGTTGTTATCAGCAGAGTTAAGTAAAAAGATGTTAGTAATTTTCTGAGGCTTATTAGTGAAAGCTCATGAAAGTATAAATGGTTACTTTGCTACTGACTCAGATGTGCCAGGTAGCACAGCTGATAACCTATATAAAGATGAACTGAATAGGATTTATGAACATGAGTGTTGTCTAAGACACTTGTGTAAATTAAAATCATTAACAGGCATGGCATATGTGCAACCACTAGGTAACAATAGATTTTGCTGCAGTGTCCACTGATGTATTGACAAAGAAACATTAGCTTGGTAGGGTTCTGCATCACACTAACCCTTTCTGATTCAAAGACCATTCTACCACTGAGATTTACCCTTTACAGGGATCTCATTGTGAACAGTTGTTTTGTGGGAGAAGCTGCATGCTAGTAATTAGCCATGTGCTTTCCCCCCAGATATATCTGCTGCTCCTGATTTGCTCAGCCAGACAATTTGCTCAACTGAGTACAATTTTACTCAAGGAAAAGATGACCTCTATAAAAACACAACAGTCACCCTTTCACTCCTATGGGAATATTGGTGGTGCAGGTAAGCTCAGCAATGACACTGTCTGGAGATATCAGTGTGTTAATGTGGGCAGATGTATGTGTCTGCCCAGATGGTTGCACTAGGAGGTTAGGTAGGGAATCAAGAGTCCAAAATTTTATTTATATATATATATATATATATATATATATATATATATATATGTGTGTGTGTGTGTGTGTGTGTGCGCGTGTGTGTCTGTGTGAGAGAGAGAGAGCGTCAGATTATGTCTGAGTGTTTCAGTAAGTGTGATCAAGGGTAGAAAGACTTGTTTGTTGATGAGTGGGCAGGGCCAGATTTAGCACAAGGTGACCCAGGCAGCTCTCTAGGGCCCAGTGTTAATGGTGGGTCACAGAAATGCTAAAATGAAAACTTTTCAACCCATATCTCCCATCCTGATTACTTGGGTTCACCCCCATTCAGCTGTTCTGTTTTGTTCCACTTGCATTGGCTCAAATATACTACACTTGAGCCAATGAGACTTTTTGGGGCTAAAACAGAGTAGCAGAAAAACATGGTCTTTTTTAAACCTAATGAGAATTTTATTCTTGCAGTTCATCTAAAAGTTCAGAATATTAGTCACCCACTAATACATAATCAAAAATCTGTATAATTGAATGCTGAGTCTGTAGAGACATGTTGCCATGATAACCCATCTATATGATAAAAATAAGCTAAAGCACCTACATTCCCTCAACTGGTTGTCTCCAAATCAGTAAAACAAAATAAGATCCCCACTACTTCCATTGCAAGTTATGATCCTGCCATAAAAAAAAAAATTAAAAAAGTACTTATTATTCTTTCCAAGAGGAATATATTTAACTCAAGTGTATTCAGCAGTATACGAGTAAAAAAAAAACTCTCTATGTCAATAAATACACAACTCAGCCCAGTTTTGGAGTCAATAAAACAGTTTTCTTTAGAGGGGCGTGGCCAAGATGTCAGAGAGATAACAGCACTTTTTTGATGCTCTGCTTAATAGAAATTTCTCTGACAGGAAATTTTCTTAATATAATTTTAAAAACATCTAAGTTTTCTTTCACCTATATATTTAGATACAGTGGATTATTTTTTTCTACAAATATTTCAATTTTGGTGAATGGAAAGTGAATTACATCCTGTCAGAAGTACAGCAGCTGAATATAACAGACTCTCTCAGCCATGAGTCATTCAAAAGCCTCTCTCCAGGAAACTTCCATGAAGAAAGAATTACAAACAATAATATCTAGTATTCAAGATCTTTCCATGAAAATGGACAATTTAGAAAAAATCATGGAAAATATGAAGAAAGAAAATAGAAAGCAGATTGAAGAATTCAAGGAGATAATTACAAGACACACAGACCAGATAACAGAAATTGAAGAATCTCTTAATGAAATAGATGGAAGACAACATGAAAATGATAACCAGATTGACTTCTTACTAAAGCAAAACACCGCACTTTTAGATAAAGTGGAGGACCTAGAATCAAGGTCACGAAGAAATAATATTAGACTATACGGCATACCTGAAAAAATGGAAGGAAATAACACAATACAGTTCTTGAATGACGGTTGCCTAAGACACTAAACCTACCTGAATCTCTCTCTTTTGGGATAGAGAGAGCTCACAGGTTATTGTCAAATATGTCTGTGTCAAAAAATCCAAATGGTTCGAGATCCATTATTGTAAAATTTTTATCATCTCAAGACAAGGACTTAATCCTGAGAACAGCGTGGGCAGGTAATCCTATACAAATTAATGGTTGAAACATAAGATTTGACAATGACTATGCCTCTACTATAATAACTAAAAGAAAAGCCTGCATTCCTCTCATTAAAAATCTGAAGAAAGATGAAATTAAAGCACAAATAATTTTCCTGCCAGAATTAAAATACATCTATCTGAAGGAATTAAAATATTTAATAATCTTGATGATGCCTCTGAATATGTGAAAAAGAATAAGATTTTGGAAAACACTGAAGATATAGACATCTCACTACCTAGTTTAAAAAGGCAGGCAACAAATGGAAAAATGTTATCGATTGATAAAACAAGCAAGAAGCTTAAGGGTAAATAATACAAATGAAGCTCTTCCACAATCCCTTCAAATCCCAAAATTTTCGTGCTATAAATCACCTACTTCTGGGAAAAAACATACATGTTAAGGTAAAAATCATTTAATATTTATTAAGTATGCTTATTTATTTATTTATTTTTTAATTTATTTGCTATTTAAAAGCCTTTAACACAAATATGCTAGAATGTTAAACATAGTTGTTAAAATTCTAAATCTTCCCTTGACAGAGTGTATTATTAGTTGACAACTACATAGGGGCAATGTAGCAATACCATATAAATATTGGTTAAAACAAGAACCCCCTTAATACCAGATACTGCATGTGTATGTGTATATAGATTGCGCTGATAAGTGAAATGAAAGCTCCCAATCTCAGTGCAATTAAATGAAAGTGTAGCCCTTTTTTTGCATCAGTGGGCTTTCTCTCCTGTTAAATGTCATGTTATGTTTGGTTCCTTTTAGATCTACCGGATATAACTTAATGTGACTTGTTCTAAATAGTTTAAAAGGTATTGGAAATTGTTCTTTATCATAATAGAGAAGATTGTTTTCTTTCTAAGAATCCATCATGACATGTAAAAATACATTCTCATACACTTGAGAGGTTTGTGTCTTTACTAAATGTGGTTTGTGAGTCCATCTGCTGATGGAGAGGGAAAAGGAGAGGTATTTTCTGGTGAAAGCTGGTGGAGTGTGTGTTGCAGTGACAGGAGGGTTTGTGTGCTTGATATTGGATACATTGGCCAGTAAAATTGATAGTTACAGAGAATTTTATATCTATATAAAACGGGGCAAAGTTGTTTTTTGTTTGTTTTTTTTTATCATACTTCATATATATGCTTTTTGAGTAACGTATTCTGTTTTTCTTTTCTCTCATAAAATGCACATCACGAGTATCTCGTGAACAGTTAACATAGCTTGCTGCAGATTCCCTAGTGCGAGCTTCTAACCACCAAAATTTAAATGTTAAAGGAGAAGGAAAGAAAAAAATAAAGAAGGCTGTTGCCTCGAGACTTCTTGGAGAGATCTTCTTTGTAATACAAGAAACTTATGCATGTACTCTCTTGAAGTCTCTTTTGTCATATGAACTTTGGTTATGTATTCATACTATGTCATGATACAAGTTTAAAGACACTGTTCTTAAAAATTTTGAAAATTACATTATTTATGGTAATAGATGTTTTTCCACAATATCTCCTACATAGTAATACCTATACATCCTGGAGAATTAATAGGTTGTAGTTTGTTGATTCAATAAAATATTAGGTAGTAGCATTAGAGAACGATAGTCCTGAGCACTAAGGATGATAGAGGGTGGTATTGATGACTTCTTCATCAATCCAGGAACTAGATGTTCCATGGTAAGTTTTGTATAGTTATATTTTCATCTTCTCTGAACATTACTTGTTAATTAAGTCCAGAATAGTATTTATCCATCAAAAGCTTAAAGTAATCAATGTCTGGGTTTAAATGTCTGTCTCTGAATACAAATGGTCTTAATAACCCTACTAAAAGAGGAAGGTTACTCAAATACCTAGCATCTAATAAAGCTGACATTATATTTTTGCATAAAACGCACATTATTCAGAAAGATCTAGAAAAAATGTTTTTTAAATGTTATAGTATTCTAGCTGAATCTCATTTCCAAACAAAGAGAAGAGGAACCATGATTTTGTGGAAAAATACATTACCAATGCCTACAATAATTAACAGTTTCTCTGATAAAAATGGTATGTTGTGTCTAGTAGTATTGGAATTGAATAAGAAATATTTTACTTTAGCAAATATGTACTGGCTACCTGGTATTGGTGCTAAATCTGCAAACAAATATTTGGAAATAATAACAGCAAATTCTAAAGGGGATATCATTTTGGCAGGTGATTTTAATTGTATTCTATCATCTAAAGATACCACTAATGTCAGCAATATTAAGATACCTGCATCAGCCAAAAAATTGATAGATTCTGTCTCATTTCATAACCTAAAAGACATATACATGATCAAAGAGCAGAGGTCTTTCAATTTTACTCACTTTTCTTATAGATATGGTACACAGACGACTATTGATAAAGTGTTTATATCTGACAGCCTATTATCTAAGACTCAAGATGTAGTGATTGCATCATGCCCTCTGTCAGACCACAATGCCATACTATTTAAAATTAAAATTAAACCAAATGATCTTATTCATTGGCAGAGACTACCAGCCTATATTATTAAGATAAAAGGATTCAAAGAATGGTTTATAAAGGAAGTAAACTATTATATTGAACTTAATAATAATAATAACACAAATATAGAGTTTATTTGGGACTCTTTAAAATCTTATATATATGGGAAAATAAAAACCTGGTATTTACAGAAAAGGAAAGAATGGGACAAAGAATTATTAAATCTACAATTGAAAATTTACACTTTAAAAAAGAACTCACACCCCAAAGAATTGGGCTCAAATCTGGAATTAAAACAACTAAATCTCGAATATTTAGAAATTCTTAGTCATAAAGTAGCAATTAATTTAGAGAGGTTAAAATTACAATCTTATTCATCTAATCCAAAACATATGCATAGATTAGCAGCCAAAACAATAAGTTTTCACAAGAGTAAACACATAATTGAAATATTAGACACATCTAAACACAATTCAAAACCTTCTTCAGATCTAAAAGATATTTTAGAGATTTTTCGTTCATATCATGAAACAATGAATAAAGCAAACTTAAACTTTACTAATAATAGTTCAAAAATAGAATTTCTAAAAAACAATATAAATAATAAACTTTCTAAAGAACAAAATAATAGATTACTTAAATCAATATCATTAATAGAAGTTAAAGAAATAATACAAAATCTTAAAAATAGTAAAGCCACTGGTCTTGATGGCATAATAGGTGAATTATATAAAATTTTCCCTGATTCCACTTTGAAGATATTAATAAAGCACTTGAGGAATTTCGAATAAGTGACAAATTTTGTCCTTCTTGGAAATATTCGCTAATTTCTCCCATTCTAAAACAAGATAAGGACTCCAAATTTGTTTAATCATATCGTCCTATTTCCCTATTAAATATAGATATAAAATTTTTACGTCCATTTTAGCAAACAGATTAAATCAAATTATGCTGACTTTAATAAACAACGCTCAAACAGGTTTTATACTGAACAGAAAAGTTCAGGATAATACTATTAGACTTTTAACTTTAATAGATTTTGCAAATAAAAAAAAAAAGAATTATCACTCATCAGTCTAGATCTAGATAAGGCATTTGATTCTATTAACTGGACATACTTATTTATGGTATTAAAAGAATATAATTTCTCCTCGGAAATCTTAAACTTGTTAAAAAAATTATATGAAGGTTCTATAGCGTATATTAAAATTGGCGCTTTTTTATCTGGTCCACTTCAAATTCTAAAAGGCACTAGACAAGGTTGCCCTTTATCCCCACTACTATTTGCATTAGCAATATAACCATTTGTTAATTTTATAAGAAACAATATAAACATAAAAAGTTTTGATGTTAATGAGAACTATTCTTGTAAAATATTACTCTTTGCAGATGATATCTTATTAACTATTGGAAATATTGATTCATCTATTGACCACATTATCAGATCATTAAAACTCTTTGAGGAAATCTCAAACCTTAGATTTAACCAAAGCAAAACAGAAACTATTCTCATCAATAAAAAATTGAATAACACTCTATCTAATTACAGTAACTTTAACTGGACCAATGATAAATAGAAATATATAGGGGTTCATATTCTGTCTAAATGGAAAGACACTATAAATATAAATTATAAAATTTTATTAAATAAAATCACAGAATACATTAATAGATGGAAGAAAATGTTCTTTACTATAGAAGAAAGATTATCTCTGATAAAAATGATTCTATTACCAAAAATTCTTTTTTATCTTCAAACACTATTGGCTCCTCCTTCTAGAAAACAACTTAAACACATAAACACTATATTAATTAAATTTTTATGGTATCCTCAAAAACCAAGGATTAAATATGATTGGCACTATAAAAACTGGATTGAAGGAGGGATTGCTTTTCCAAATTTTGAGCTTTATGCTGATGCCATTATTCTTAATATAACAAGTATGTGGTTACGTCCAAAATACCATTCAAATTGGAAAAATTTACACAAAACAATACTATTAACTAAATTTGACAAGTTTTTCAAAAAAATATATTGTTCTGAAAATATTAAGCTATTTATAGTTATTAAATCATTCTTCTTCAACAATGAGCAGGAAAAATCACACCTTTTTCCTATAATTAAATATATCTTGCAAAATTTTAAAAAAAGTAATGAATAAGAATCTTTTGAACAACAATTTGTCCATTCTAATGTTTCCAATAATCTTAACCAAGGGATGCTTTGATTCCCTTAACATGATGAAAATAAAAACTATGGAAGAAAATGGGTTATTATTCTGGTATCAGTTTTTAGGAACTAATAATATTCATGATACTACCTACCTTTAGCCAGGTATAATATCTACCAAATTAACTGGCTAAATATTCAAATCTTCAGAGAATTTATTTTAACGGAATTTAAAATACATCATTTTCCTGCTATAACAGACCTCCCCAAAAAATTATCCATCCTCTTTGACTTCACCAATATAGGCTATAATAATGGTATCTCATTGTCAAGATTTTACAACATTCTTAGATCAGATCTAATAATATTAGACGACAATTTATGGAAATATATCAGCAATTTCAATAACTCCCTAATACATATAAATGATAAAACTTTAATTCTCAGATCTGTTTTCCATACTTCTTCTTCCACATATTGGAAAATTTTTACATGGAAATTAATTCATAGAAGTTTTATTACACCATAAATAGCCTCTAGAATAAGCAAGAAAGATTTTAATAGATGTTGGAGATGCGAGGAGTTAATAGATGCTGACTGGGCACATATGTTTTTAGAATGCAGAACAATAGCCACATTTTGGATGGAGTTTAAAAATTTTATTAAAGCTTTGTGGTCGGACAGATGTGAGATCTCTGATTCTATGATACTTTTTAATGCACCAATGCCAAGGTATGTCCCACTGAATCAAATGAACCTCCTTTGGACTCTACTTGCTATAGCAAGAAAAACTATTACTAGAAATTGGAAATGTAAAAATAACCTCTCATTCAAGGAATTTATATCTTTTACTAAGATTATTTGTAGTAGGGAATTACAAACAGCTATGTTACACTCCTCAAACATGACTCATAAACAAATTGCCTGGATAAAGCTTAAAAAAACTATTAGATAAAATGTAATGCTATTGAAGATATGGTATCTATTTTGGACCTTGTATATAGTTTTTGTTAAAATTTGATATTACGTTGTTTTTTCTTTTTTTAAATTGTATTTATACTATTGAAAATCAATAAAAAAAATATGAGGAAAGAAAAAAAAACAGTTTTCTTTATTATGTATAGTTTCTCATTAATATCAAGACAACATAACCTCCTCTTCAGCCTTCCCTCTAGTATGCATTGCTGATGTTAGGGAACCTCAAGATAAAACATCATGGATCACTTAGAACACTTGATAAAATATCATTCAGGAGAATTAAGGAAATAAAGATACAATCCATTCATCCATCCACAACCCTCTTTTTCCAGTTTCTGCACATGGGGTCAGGGTATTACCTCAACAGTGCCAATCATCTAGAGCCAAAGTTTACACCACCAAGTGGCTATCCTTCCCATGGCAGTTTTCCATACCACACACTCGCATGCACACCTATGGCCAGGTTAGAGTGTCCAGTCCACCTACTACATGTCTTTGGAATGTGGGGAGAAACCAGAGTGTCTGGAGGAAACCCATACAAACACAGGGAAGACACTCCAAGACTCTGCACAAAAGGCACCCCAGCCAAGAATCGAACTGGAGAACCTTTTGCTGTTGGTTGACAATGCTATCCACTGTGCCATCCCTATCTAACTAAATATATATTAATGGAATGGAAGATTTCACTATACTAGTTTTTGATAATACTGGTCTTCTGGTACGACTTTTACAAAATTCAGAATATTTTCATTAAAATAAATCATCCTGTATCCAACCACCAAATATCAATAAGTCTTGTATTCTTATCAAGCATAAGTCAAGTTGTATAAAGAAGATGTTGCAGACTCGCAGGTAGAGAGTGATAATGCAGCAATCCTTGCCTTCTTCATAGTAAAAAAGTTACTTCCCAATACAGTGCAAACACACACAGAAAAATGGGAAACAATAAAGAAATCCCATACTCATTCACTTCTACAGCAATATAACTACCAAAATGGGAGTGCCATTTTAAGTCATTGTATTTATATATATATATATATATATATATATATATATATATATATATATATATATATATATATATATTTCCTGCATGGAATGTTCAAAAAGTATGGTATTTTTATTTGCAGTCTTCTTAAACACTGGCAATATCCTGCTAGTTATTGGAAACAGACCTACTATCTTGAACTTACACCTGAAAAGGTAAAATTAATTTGTATTCCAAAACTAAAAGTCCATGTTATTAGTTCTTATTAGCTAATACCAACATTTCTTATTACCCAATAAGGACATTTCTTCTTTGAAAGGTCAGTATTGGCATTGGTTCTTAAAATGCCACACATATAAGATCTATATTTAATTTTTTTTCTGATTTTGTCTTTGTTTATGATTCTTCGGCTAAAGCGTTGAGAGGCAGTAGGAAGTTGCAATGGGTTGTACTGGATGCTTCTGACAGCAGCAAGCCAAGATGCATTTCTGGGCCATTCTTTGAGTTTATTAATTCACTTGATTTTAAGCAGATATTGTGTGTGTGTGTGTGTGAGTGCATGTGCCCGTATGTGCTGTGGGTGTAATTCTCAACTGTCCCTGTTTTTCCCCTCATATTTACAGCTTGTTTCTCAAAAACTTTGTGACTTTCTAGTTAAGGGTTGTGACTGCAGTCTGTAAATAATGGGAAACATGAGTTTTGGACTTATAACCCTTATGGAAATGCTTGCTAGCTACTTTCTAAGTAAATAAAACCAATATTTTAAACTTGTTCTTAATTTTGGGCATTTGTCACTGATTTTTTAGTAAGAGATTGGAAAGGCATGGGGGGTGCAATGGTTCCCTCAGCAGCAAGCTGAAGTATACTTCTGGGTCATTATTTATATATTTGCTCATTCATTAGACAGCAAGCATTTGATGAGTACATAGTTATATAAGGGCTGTAACGGATGATGACATGCATATGTGTGCATGTGTGTGTGTGTGTGTGTGTGTGTGTGTGTGTGTGTGTGTGTGTGTGTGTGCGTGTATGAATATTTGGTTTCTACATCCCAGACTAGTTATAGTGCAAAGAATTATAGCAAACAACAGCAGCATCATATGAGCCATGTTCTTTGTATGTGATCCTTGGTTTTCTGATTTTGTTGACTCTCGACAGTGTGTTTATTATTTCACTGTGAAAAAAATGGACAGTCTGAAGTCTAAGAGTATAATGTTAATATTTTAGCTATGGGTACATTTTTAATTTGGATTATTTTTTGTATGCATTCTATTGTGAAATGCATTGGGCGTGATGAGCTAGGCTATAAGCTGCTTCCTGAAGTGCAAAATTTCTTTCCCCTCAACACTTATTTGGCCTCCCCATAACTCTGACTAGGACGTTAGTTCACTAAACTGTTCGCAGAAACCCTATACAGGCATGTTAATGGCTGCATAGAGGCTGCATAGAGGCAGCTGTACCCACCAGGAAGAAGTAGAGAACTAACGCAAAAAACAAGCCACCCTTTTGGAATCACAACATCAATAGGCTGTATAACAAAATGAAGAAAATCCTTCCAAAAATTAGGAGGTATAGCACCCAGCAGGATAAATGCACTCTCGTCAAACTACACAAACAACTCAGAGAACAAATAAAGTCTAACAAAGCCAAATCTGAGGTAAATTTGGCTTCCCAGGCCAAGGACAGCCACAAGACATTCTTTAGCTATGTCTTCAGCCTCAAAGACAATACACAACTGTGTGCAGAACTCATCTGTTAATGGAGCCACATATACTGAGTGCATGAACAAACACCCTCACGTACGGATGTACATGGACCAAACCAACAAACAATGACTGTAAAGAACAAAAATATCCAGCACAAACAGGGTGAAAAATTAGAACTCCTTTGATGGGGTTGCTCCAAAAACACACAGCATACTGGTTTCAGCAACAGCCTTCCTCAGTGCTTAATAACAACATAATATTAACAATCCCTTAAATAGAAAGCATCATTAGCATACAAAAATACCATTGGTTGGTTAGGCTATCTAAGACAACTCATTAAGGCCAAATTTGAACAAACCCCCCAGCCGAATAATCCAGCCTGATTCTTTATTATTTAATAACGTGTTTCAACCAACTTTAGAAATACATTGGCCCTGGACCCTATCAATAACAGTGAATGTAAACCTAGCCATTTTGTGAATTAGAGTGTGCTTATATAAAGCGTTTGTAGGTCTCGTGTTCCTGGTCACACTGAGGTGTTTGAAAATTCAAACCCTCAATGATCTAGATGTCTGTCCTATATAGAACGCCGAACAGGAATAGGTAGCCAGATACACAATCCAGTCAGTACTGCAATTACCATAGCATAAAACGTCATAAACCTTAGGGGTGTTGGAACTAGTAAAGGTCTTAGTCTTAAATACATGAGGTCATGCAGAACAATGTCCACAAGGCACACAACCCCTAACCTTGTTACCAAACAATGTGGATTGTTGTAATGTGGGCACTGAAATGAGACTCCAAAGTGGGTCCCTTACGAAAAGAAAATGAGCATTTAGAAGGAAGAATTTCATTAAGCTTGGCATTAGCTTTTAAAATGTCCCAATGATGGTTAATGATAACATTTAAAGGTTTGAATATTCTGTCCAAACGTCATAACCAATCGAATAGGCTGCTGTAAGTCTTTGTCTAGACAAGACTGTTTATTTTGCAACAGATAAGATCTAGATTGTTGCCTGACAAAGTCCCTGGCCTGATGAATATTATCACATGAATCTTTGCAAATAGATGCTATCAAAGGAGCTTCAACCACCGACATGTGTTGACCAAGAATGTTTTTTATTTTTTTGGTAAATGCTTTTGGCAAGTGAAGGGCATGGCTATGGGGGCATCTTTTGCCCCCATTTATGCCAATCTTTTTATGGGCTATATTGAACAGCAGTTAATCTATGATTATCTACACAATTTATATCTTGGGGAAATTGACATTTGGCGACGCTACTTGGATGATTGCTGAATGGTGTGGAGGGGGTATATAGTTTTTTTTGCAGGAATTTGTGGAATACTTGAATCAGAACAAATGGGGCATTAATTTCACTTTGAATGCTCGTCAGGATTCTATTACCTTCCTAGATGTTACCATTACTAGGGATATAGACCACACATTAAAAACTGAGGTTTTCTGCAAATATCCTCAGTATAGTACTCTTTTTCATGCTCATAGTCATCACCCCCGACACATCATCCACAATATACCCAAGTCACAATTTCTTAGAATATGTCGCATCTGTTCCTCACATGATTCCTATGCTCATTATGAACAGGATTTATATACCAGAATTATCCAGAGGGGATACAGTGATAATATTCATCAGGCCAGGGACTTTGCCAGGCAACAATCTAGATCTGATCTGTTGCAATATAAACAGTCTTGTCTAGACAAAGACTTACAGCAGCCTATTCGATTGTTTACAACATTTGGACGGAATATTCAAACCTTTAAACACATTATTAACCATCATTGGGACATGTTAAAAGCTAATGCCAAGCTTAATGAAATTCTTCCTTCTAAATGCTCATTTTCCTTTCATAGGGGACCCACTTTGTGGTCTCAGTCATTATAAACGTAAGGTGCCACTCACATTACAACAATCCACATTGTTTGGTAACAAGGTTAGGGGTTGTGTACCTTGTGGACATTGTTCTGCATGCCCTCATGTATTTAAAACTAAGACTTTTACTAGTTCCAACACCCCTAAGGTTTATGACATTTTATGCTATGGTAATTGCAGTACTGAGTGGATTGTGTATCTGGCTACCTGTTCCTGTTTGGTGTTGTATATAGGACAGACATCTAGATCATTGAGGGTTCGGATTTCCAAACACCTCAGTGTGATCAGGAAAACAAGACCTACAAACGCTTTATATAAGCACACTCTAATTCACAAAATGGCTCGGTTTACATTCACTGTTATTGATATGTTCAAACCTGGCCTTAGCAACCCCATTAAAGGAGTTCTAATTTTTCACCCTCTTTGTGCTGGACCTTTTTGTTGTTTACAACCACATATACTGAGCTAGAACATCTAGGAAACCTACTGCCTGACAAATTCAGCTCCAACTTTACCCCCCCCCCTCAACCTTTCGTCAGGGAATACCATCAAATATAACTCCCTCTGCTATCACTAGGGAACAGGTCCTTAATGGTCTCTCTAAGGCTAAGAACACTGGATCAATGGGCCCAAACAATATCCCAAAATTCCTTCTAAATAGCATGAAACATAACCTATCAGTACCTCTGGAATTGCTATTTAACTGTAGCCTCTAATCAGGCTTCATGAATGGAAAACAGCAACAGTCATCCCTCTATACAAAGGTGGGCTATCTACAGACCCTGGAAACTACAAACCCATAAGTCTCACTAATCGCACATGCAAAGCCATGGAAAGAACTATCATGGAAATGATCAAGAATGACACAAGAAACCTCCAGACACTGGACCCAACTCAGTTTGATTTCATCAAGGGCAGGTCATGCCTACTCAATTTGGTAGACTTTTTTGAGAAGGTCACCAAAACAATGGATGAGGGCAACATGGTTCACACTGCCTGCCTTGACTTGACCAAGGCATTTGATACAATACCTCACTCCGGCATTGTTGACAAACTCAGGAGGTTAAATGTAAACTCTTTTATGTCACCCAGTGGATAGCCAGCTGGATTACAGAGGACCCAGGAAGTTAGAACTGCGGAGTCCACCTCTACAAAGAGACTAGTCATAACTGGAGTCCCTCAGGGATCAGTTCTAGGACTTCCACTTTTTTTAATTTACTTCTCCAAAGTAAAGGCCAATGTCAGCGGCCTCTGGCTGACTAAATTTGCAGATGATTGCAAACTAGGAGCTGTCCCTGAATCCCCTAGAGACACAAATGCTCTCCAGGAAGGGCTGACATAGATGAATAACTGGTGTGAGAACCTTGGACTAAAACAAACTAAATGCCAAAAAATGTATAATAGTATCCTTTGAGAAGTCATCCACCCCTGGTGACTATCATATTGACAATACACCCCTAAGACATGACCTAGTAGTCAAGGACTTGGGGACACACATAGACAATAATCTAGCCTTTGACCATCAAGTGTCAACAATAGTGGGGAAATCATTCTATGTTGTGCAACTTATAAACAAAGTTATGGCATCTAGGTCCAAGGAAGTCATTGTTCCACTGTATTTGGCATTCATTAGACCTAACATTGTGTATAATGCCCCCTTTGGTATGCACCAAAGCCAGCATATCCAACAATCGGAATGTCCACAGATGATTCTCACTAAAGGAATACAGGACATAAGTAACATGTCCTTTGCAGAAGGCCTCAAGGCCCTATCCCTGTATTCTGTTTCCTACAGGCTGATGAGGGGAAATCTATGCGTAGCATACAAGGTATTGTCAGACCCCACTTTGATGGACCTCCTGCAAAACAAATACCATCAGACTTACCCATTATAAAGTCTTAAATTTTCCCTGTGATATAAATTGAACCTGCTGAAGAGACAGGTATATATCCCAAAGACTACCCCTTCTCTGGAACAGGCTTCCAAACATGTGAAGCAGACTTCCTCCCTAACCTAAGTGTAACTTGGACAACTGGATGGGGAACAGGAACTTCATCCCTAGTTTGGCACCTATGTCTCTAATGGACACAAACAGCCTGTAAATGGTTCATCTCCCAGGCCACTGCTTGCAGATGTTTCACCTCCCAGGCCCATGCTTACACTTATCAAGGATGTCAGAACTTGTCAGAGATTTGGAATGCATGGCTAGGCTTGAAAAGGCCCTTGTGGTCATTAGCCTGGTAGACACCTATGAACCTGTGAACAAGATTTACAGTGACTTCAAAGAAAAAAGTGAAAAGAAAGTGAAGTGACATTATTAAATAGAAAACAGAGAGACAGAGGAAATAATGAAAGTGGTGTCCAAATGTTATGTTAGATCCACGTGTAACTATCACAAAGGTGGATGAGAGCAGGATGAGCTAGGACTCCTCTTAATAAGTAACAGATGCTATCCACAAGTTATTTACTTCAGAGGCAAAGTGATGTAAATGAGAAACAGTGCAAATACCCTGATGACAGAGTAGGAACAGTGAGTAGATATCTGAATGAAATAATAAATGAGGGAACAGTAAAGTACAAGGAAGAAGAAACTAGATACACAGAGGAACGAGAAGAAAGAAGGCCAGAGAGCAGATGTTTTGGTACTCACCGGATAATTAGAGGAAGTACCAACAGGAGACAGTATACCCATTGGATCATTTAAAGGATAACAGAAGGACTAGGTGCAGTGAGTGGCAGTAGAAAATTATGAAGGGCAACATAAAATAGGGAAGAGGAGGCATTTATGGCATAAAAGTAGCTAAGTATTGGGAACCATAAGTAAAATGAGAAAAGGAAAGACATTACACAATTAAAGGCAGTGAGCTGACAAAACAGAAACAACAAACATCAGCTCAGGTTCCAGGTATGACTGTTATGACAGTTACAATGCATGTTTATATATGTGTTATCTATTCATTCGTTTCATTTCTGGTAACTAGGTATGTCCTATTTCCTTATGTATCTATGTATGTATGTTCATAGGTTCATAGATTAGTACTAAGCTAACTGCCCTTGTGAGCCATTTTAAGCCTAGCCAATTATCCCTTGTGAGACTCAAGCCCTGCACCTTGTGTTTATAAGGCAAACACCTTAACTATTAGGCCACCCTCCCAATGTGTGACAGTTTACTATCAAAATCCTGAATGCAGATGTTCTGCAAATGGGATATCGGATGGCAGATGGTCAGTTGCTGACCATCGGTAGTTCATATCAGCAAATGTCACTGTGCATTCGCTGATATGAAGTCAGTCTAAGGGCTAGAGATCTCACTACAGTATGGATTCATCCCTTTACTCATTGTAGTGCGATCTCGGAGTTGGAATATATAGTTAGTAGGGGGTGTGCAGGGTGCAGGGGGGGCTTACCTGCCTGCCAAGACATGATGTCATTTTTTCACTGTATTTTTTGTGTTCAACATTAACATCAACTCTGTATTTGTCGGTTACACGAGTCAATGTTGCAAGCAGACTTTATTTTTCATTTGTACAGTCCTTTCATGTTTATGACTGGGAATGCAATTGCTTTGCGATATTTTGATAGTAAACCGTACGTAACATCTGTTAACCAGGTAGGTGAACTGGATCCAAGGACTCTTTTCAGTCATGACCCAGATGAGACAGGCCAGAAAATGCAGCTAAACATACAACAGAATGTAGAACTATTTACATAGAAAATTGCATTGATATTGGCAATAACATAGTTATAGATTTAGCACAGTACTGAATTTTCACTTAGACATGGGTACAGTTCATTACTGTCAAAGCAAATTAGCTTACAGTTTATTCCAAAGAAGCATATCAATGAATATAATAAGAACTAAGTTAGTATGGTGCTTTCTAGCTCACATCTCAGAAACACTTGCAGGCATGCTGCTTTATCAGATATTCTTTAGTTGTAGCTTGAAGTTAGTAAGTTTTTTGAATTACCTTATTCCTTCTGCTATTTCCAACTGAAAGGTGCATTTTTAGAGAAGGCCTTTTCAGCATTGGCTAATTTGTAATGGGGTCCGTCTAGCTAAATGAGTGTTATCTCTGTTTCTAAGAGTATAATTACAATCTCTGTTATGGCCAGCCACAGTGGTGCAGCGGTTAGCATTGCTGCCTCACAGCAAGAGGTTCTCTGGTTCGATCCTTGGCTGGGGTGCCTTCTCTGCAGAGTCTGCATGTCCTCCTCGTGGTTGGGTGGGCTTCCTCTGGGTGCTCTGGTTTCCTCCCACATTCCAAAGACATGCTGTAGGTGGATTGGACACTCTAAATTGGCCCTAGGTGTGAGTGCATGCATGTGTGTGCATTCTGTGGAAGGTTGAGCACCGGGCTGGCAACTCAACACCATAAAACTCCACTGCCAATCATGAGTGGACAGGTGATCCACTGCAGCGACCCCTAACTGGGAAAAGCCAAAGAAGAAGAATTACAATCTCTGTTAAATAGTGTGGTCTTTAAGGATGGACAATATCCAGTATGAAGAAGTTTGTAAGTAAGGGTGTTAAGCAGGAACTCATTTCTTGCTAAAACTGTAAGCCATCTACCATTCGTTATTGTAGTGCAGTGATGTTGTCTATTAATGCCTGCTGGGCAACTGCCTTTTCACAGAAAATACCCGAGGAGAAAAAAATTCAGAAATACTTTTTAAATCAAACTACATTATTAGTAGTAGTAGTAGTAATAGCAGTAGTAGTTAACAGTATTACATTTTAATATGTCTGACATTTTATTCTGACCCTCAGCCATTAAGACGGACATACAAGATGTGTCATATTGTGTTGGTGAAAGTGTTGTGACAATCCAGTAAGTAGGGAGTGTAAACTATTTCTAAAGGTAATCTGCTTTGATTCTACATGATCTGTATTCAAGATCCTCCATACTACTTTTTTGTGCTATTTACTCAGTGTGCACATAGTCTATACTTTCTGGTAACCTTTATGAATTCCCCTCGATATTATAGGTTGCAAGAAAATCAGTAGGAAAACAAATATTAGGAGGAAGAAGGTGGGTGTTAAGCTCATTTTGTCTATTCACTCAGAACAGTATACACTTAGTGTAAGCATTCATGAATCCAACCACAAGTTTAATTCTGTCACTAGAGGTGACACATCTAAAGAAGTAGGTACACAACACACTGGAAGGACGTGTTTCTTGTTTACCACATACAGATTCTTTAATTAGTACACTGAAGTGACTGACAGTGAATAACACCTAGTTTAAGCAATAGCAAGTAGTTGCTTGGCCAGTACAACAAGAAAAACAGGTTAGTGACAAAATATACTGCAGTTTCATATATGCAAATGTCAAGGCTGCAAGCACTAAACTCCAGGATCACCTTTTTGCAGAGGAAATGTGAACTCAAAGAAAATGGACTAGTTTATATAGATATTAAAACTAAATTGGTATCACTATGAAAAATAGTAAGTGACTCAGACAAACTTTAAAGCAAAAATTGAGCAGAGAATGCAAAGAAAAAAATAAAAATAAATATAATTAGAATGATGAGCAACTATATACAGCCTTTTTCAGCTGTTATTGTATGAATCCTTCCTAAGGCACTCAGCTGTAATAGGTCCCCCCTGCCAAGAGCACAAGCATAGTCTATATTCATATTTGTTGTCTGACATTCAGAGAGGTTATTCAAATACGTTCTTGCATGGTCACAGCACATGTTGACTTCAGTGTATGACAGGCCTGAATTTAAGAGTGGTGTGATCACAAAAGGAATGACTTAATAGCCTGTCTTTGAAGAGAAAAAGACATGTTTGAATAAAGGCTGTATTCAGCTCGTGACAAGGGGCTGTTTCAGCTCAGTGCCTTAGGCAGCAGTAGCTTGTATCTAACTAGATAATCACGGTTATCCTGCACTGTGATCTGCTTTTGACTTTGTGGCAGGACTAGCAAGCCACACTCAATGGAAATAAAGCTGTTATTGATAGACAGACAGACATAAATGTTGCAGTTCAAACCTCAGAATGTCTTTTTAAGCGGTGTTTGTCATTACAGGTTGCTGAAAGTGGGCTCCATTCCTGCACATTGCAGCTGATCTCTTTACTTAATTATCTATTCACTTATTTATTATAGATTTGTTAAATGGGTTAGAATAGTGGTGTCCAACCTTTTTGCACCACGGACTGGTTTTATGTAAGACAATTTTCCATGGAACTGCCATTGCAAGCATATAATAAAGTATAATAAAGTGGATAATAAATGGAACTCACAATAATGCAGAATCAGTGGGAGCCCTTAGCTTGTTTCCCTGCAACGAGGCAGTCCCATCTAGAGGTGATGGGAGACAATGACACCCAAAGTGTGCTCCTTATGTCCAGTCTACTCCGTAATTTAATTTTGGTTGCTGTCATTGCAGAAAACACCACTTCACAAAGATAAGCTGTTGGAAATGGAAGCAGAGTTTTCAGTGATTTTGTGGTGATCTCCGGATATTCTGCCTTGATTTTAATCCAAAACGTCAGCAGAGTTAAGTTGTGTAAAACATACTTTTAAGGACACCATCATTTGCAATCTCAAGCAGTTGATCATCTTCCAGTACTAACAAGGTCGATTCACCTGGCATGTTCACAAATGGGTCGCAGATCCATTCCTTCCCAGTTCATGGGTCATTTATGGTTGGGGAGTTATGCTTGAACTCTTGTAAAAGTAAAGATAGGTGCATGTGCACCAGTTGGGAGAATGAAGGCCCAGGTTCAATCTCCTTCAAAATCCCTGCTAATGTTTGAAACATGTCAAATATCCCTAAAAAAAAATGTAATTACTTGTTATCACAATACTATACTATACTTATTCAGTATTACTTGAATTTATCTATTAATTCTATTCTCTGTAACGTATGTATAATATTTCTCTATTTGGGCATGAAACTACTATTGTAATTTTATTAAAAACAATAAGCAACAGAAGCCACCAAAAAGTAAACGCTCCCAAACCAGCCTCCGTGATTAATCTTGAAAAAATAAAAACAAAGGTAGGAGAGCAGACCTATGCAGAAAGGCGTTGCACATAGATAAAAGTTCAATCCAATAGGCAAAAAATTCACCTCAGGTCCACAAAAACTCAATAAAACTTTTATTCAGTATACACAGCAGGTAAGCGCTTTCGCCAACAGGCTTTTTCAAACCATTAACAAAAGTCACGAATAACACTGTTCCTTATATAGTTCATCAATTAAATATGCAAATAATTGATGACATTGATATACAAAGAAGTATATGTAACATATCTTCTATACAATAATAGTAAAAATACATTTAAATAAAATAGATAATTTAAAAATACATATTATCTCACAACTAATTTCCTATTCTTTAAAACAGGCATAATAGAGATTTTGTCATTCAAGCCTGGGTTAATATGTGCCCTAAGCTTGATGATCCATCTCATTTCAGTCCTGTCAGTATAGTTTCTAACGTCTCCCCCTCTCATATTAGGTGTATTAACATGGAGAACCATAAACTTGAAAATATGTGAATCATCCATTTCATTAACATGTTTAGATAATGCATTAATACTAGATTTAATGCGTATTTCATATGTGTTCTCTAATTCTGTCCCTAAGCCTTCTGTCAGTTTTACCGATATAGAAGGCAGGGCAAGACATACACTGAACAAGGTATACTACATGTTCTGTATTACAATTAGCTTCTACACTAATTGTAAAACATTGGGAGGTAATTGGATGAACAAACATACTATTTTCAAGTATATAATCACAAAAATTGCAGTTATTATATGGAGACGTACATTTAGCAACAAAATCAAAACTGTGAGAATAAGGAATCTTAGGGTAATACAAAGGTCTTAGGTTCATAGGTAGATACTAGGCTATCTGCCCTAGGGCATGTATAAGCCTTGCCCGAGTGTATTTGGCTTTTGCCTCCCTATTAGATTAGCCTACTGTGCCTCTGTATAGTAGGTCACAGAAGGTAGCCCTTTAAGATTAGTTTTCCTAAATAAGGCAGGGTTGTCACCGACTACCTCTCTAATACATGGGTCAACAGTCAGGACCCCACAATGTCTCTGAATAATCTCTTTAACATTCCCAAGATCATGTGTAAAAAATAGAGAATTCTTGAACAGAGGTATTAATGTTAGCATCAGATGTTAATTCTTGTCTAGCTTGATAAATATTAATACCCATATCTGAAAAGTATGGACAAGCTACATCAGACCTATTATGTTCAACCACTTCAGTCCCTTCAAATATTTCATCAGGTCTATATGACCTAGCTAACAATCTCTCTCTCAAATCAATCAATTCCTTTTCATAACCCTTTGAGTAGGTTTAAGCCTGGAGGCTCTAATAGCTTGTCCCTTAATAATGTTTCTAAAAACATACCTGGGTAGCAATCTCTGTTACTACCTGTCCATAGAAAAAAGATATAGGCTATGGGCACGTCTTGTGCCAACAGCTACGCGAACTTAGTTATGGCCCACTGGGAAAGGGAGAATCAATTTGCCCTACCTAGGTTCCAGAGATACGTCATTTTCTACAAACGTTTTGTGGACGATATCTTTTTTCTATGGACAGGAAGTAACAGAGATTTAAATTCTTTCTTTGAAGAGGTGAATTCTCTCACACACTATTTAAAGTTCACCATGACAGAATCAACATTCAGGATCACTTTCCTGGATTTTCCATTGAGAGGCTGAGTAGTGGCAAATTAAATACTGGCTTCCACAGAAAAACTTGTCATAAAAATACACTGCTATATAGAGGGAGCATGCACCCCAGGTATGTTTTTAGAAACATTATTAAGGGACAGGCTATTAGAGCCTCCAGGCTTAACCCTACTCAAAAGGGTTATGAAAAGGAATTGATTGATTTGAGAGAGAGATTGTTAGCTAGGTCATATAGACCTGATGAAATATTTGAAGGGACTGAAGTGGTTGAACATATTAGGTCTGATGTAGCTTGTCCATACTTTTCAGATATGGTATTAATATTTATCAAGCCAGACAAGAATTAACATCTGATGCTAACATTAATACCTCTGTTCAAAAATTCTCTTTATTTTTTACACATGATGTTGGGAATGTTAAAGAGATTATTCGGAGACATTGGGGGGTCCTGACTGTTGACCCATGTATTAGAGAGGTAGTCAGTGACAACCCTGCCTTTTTATTTAGGAATAAGAAGAACTTACATAGACTTTTGTGTTACCCTAAGATTCCTTATTCTCACAGTTTTGATTTTGTTTCTAAATGTACGTCTCCATGTAATAACTGCAATTTTTGTGATTATATACTTGAAAATAGCATGTTTGTTCATCCAGTTACCTCACAATGTTTTACAATTAGTGTGGAAGCTAATTGTAATACAGAACATGTAGTATACCTTGCTCAGTGTATGTCCTGCCCTGCCTTCTATGTCGGTAAAACTGACAGAAGGCTTAGGGACAGAATTAGAGAACACATATCAAATACGCATTAAATCTAGTATTAATGCATTATCTAAACATGTTAATGAAATGGATGATTCACAGATTTTCATGTTTATGGTTTTCCATGTTAATACACCTAATATGAGAGGGGGAGACATTAGAAATTATACTGAAAGGACTGAAATGAGATGGATCATCAAGCTTAGGGCACATATTAACCCAGGCTTGAATGACAAAATCTCTATTAAGCCTGTTTTAAAGAATAGGAAATTAGTTGTGAGATAGTATGTATTTTTAAATTATCTATTTTATTTAAACGTATTTTTACTATTATTGTATAGAAGATATGTTACATATACTTCTTCGTATATCAACTTGTCCTTTTAGATTTTATTGTAATGATGTCATCAATTATTTGCATATTTAATTGATGAACTATATAAGGAACAGTGTTATTCATGACTTTTGTTAATGGTTTGAAAAAGCCTGTTGGCGAAAGCGCTTACCTGCTATGTATACTGAATAAAGGTTTTATTGAGTTTTTATGGACTTTCGTGGACTTGAGGTGAATTTTTGCCTATTGGATTGAACTTTTATCTATGTGCAATGCCTTTCTGCATAGGTCTGCTCTCCTACCTTTGTTTTTATTTTTTCACTATTGTAATTTTGTTTATATTGAAACTCTGTATGTGCTAGTAACATTTATACTGTAAATGTCTCTATTGGAGCTTTTCTCCTTGGGTCGCCAATGAAAATGGGCTACTAGCCCATTTGGACTAACCCGGTCAACAAATGTCAAATAAATAAATCTTCACTCGCAGTCCCCACAGTTCCAGTTTGGCTTTGAATGCAGCCACTTTATCTGCCAACTTGAAGACAGTTGCCCTTTTTCCCTGAAGTGACAGATTGAGTTCGTTGAGCAGGATGAATATGTCACACAAGTAAGTTTTGCGTTCCATTCTGTGTTAATGAAATGTGCTACCAGTGGTGACTGTTTCTGTAAAAGAAATCTCTGGAGTGGCTCTCATAACTCAAACACTCTGGCCAGTGATTTACTTTTAGAAAGCCATGTAACTTCTGTGTATAAGAGAAGAAATTTGTGATCTGTATCCATATCCTCAAAAAGCTGCTCAAACAGCCGTGAGTTAAGGGCATGTACTTTGATGTGGTTAATGACTTTAATGACATCATTCAAAATGCTTTTAAGTTCAGGTGACATGTTTTGGCTAACCGGCATTTCTCTATGAATGACACAGTGCACAAACTTACATTCAGGCATTACCTCCTTGACTCTAGTAGTGAAACCAGAAAGCTGTCCAGTCAGGCCACCAGCTCTGTTCATGCATACAACACTGACACAAAAGGACCAATTCAGGTTTCCTGATATGTAATCATTCAAAGACTTGAATAGTTCTGCGACCGTGGTGTTGGATGGCAATGAGAATGCACATAGCATATCCTCTTGCACATCCTCCTGAAATATATATTGCACAAAAACAAGCATTATTGCCTTGTTGTCAACATCAGTAGGCTCGTCGGCCTGGATTGCATATCACAGTGTCTCATTAATCCTCTCTAACAATTGTGCCTCAATGTCCTTTGCTATTTCATCAATTCATCTGGTGACGGTGGTAGCTGAAAGAGGAACCTGTAATACCTTTTTAACTGCAGCCTCTCCTAAAAGTTCATGACAAATGTCCTTAGCAGCAGGCAAGAGCAGCTCTTCAATAGTAAAAGGCTTCTTAGCCTTAGCAATACAGTTAGCCACTAAGTATGATGCTCTCAGTGCAGGCAGATTTGTTGATGTAGTGACCTTTAATAACTGCTTCTGTCCTTCATGTTCTTGTTTTTTTTTTTCCTTTCAAAAAACTCTAGAGGCTTGTCTTTTAATGCAGGGTGCTTGGTCTCTATGTGGCAAAGCAGTTCCGAAGGCTTCATGGCCTCATTGCATAGCCAGTCACCACATATTATACAGAGCAGGCTTGAAACATGTGAATCACCTGTTACAATAAACCCATAATTTAAGTAGGACTCTTGGTATTTTAAATGCAGCTTTCTTTAAGTTGGCAGTCTTAGAGTCTGCTGTCTCATCATTGGGTCTTTCCCCTTTTCCAAAGAAGCTCTCCAGAGATATTTGTTTTTTACTCATTTTAAATAACAAACAAAAACAAGTAAACACTGTAAACTGGTAAAACAACAAATATCACTCTAGTCCAGGAGTAACTGCCATTAAGGTAACTTCTTCAATAGGTTTAACATAAGCACTTTTGTTTTTAAACTTCATTTATAAACTAAGTCTTCCTATTTTAATGTTTTTTATCTGATGAAGTTTTCTGTGAAAAACAAAAGCGTTTATCTCAAACCTATTGAATAAATTACTTTAACGGCAGTTACTCCTGGACTAGCATGTCATCTATAACCCTGTTGAATGATTTTCAGAACCCATTGGTCTGAAACAATCTGTCGCTAAAGAGGAAAATGAAGATTCAGGCTTTCTGGAAGATAGTAGAGGCCAAAGTGGGAGGGGGTCACAAGGTCTCTTGAATAGTTATTCAGACTTGTTGTACTGTCCTCAGTTTTCGGAGGTTTGAGACTTTTTTGGAACCCCATTGCCACTTCTTAAACATCTATTTACCTGAATTCTGTTGAGACTATTTATTCTGTTATTTTGCCAAAACTGGATGAGAAGAAAGAAAATCCCTTGGACAATTTGGAAAAGGATGGCTGAACAATTTTAGAGATTCCCTGGATCAGCTTGCTCCTTCCATCACACTTCTTGATCACCTCTGTAGCAGTGGGGCCAAACACTACAGGAGAATTTAAAATCTCATTTTTAAAATCATCGGTGAGGTTCTGAGAATGCAGCCAAGTAAAACTCCTTAAAACAGAACCAGTGGGCCATAGCCCTGGAAGAAGTATCAACAGAATCCTAAACACATTGCAAAAAATGAGTAATGACCTATCCAGTGGAAGAAACTAAGTTATTTAAAGCAGTTTTTTCTTCACTAGAAGAAGAAGAAACTGTACATAAAACATTTCTCACACTCTCACAATATGTGAGAATAAACTAACACATGACCCTGACAATATAAAATTCTGAAAAATCAAAGTTGCAGATATGCATTTTCTCCATACTTATCAATATTTTCCAATCCTTGTCACCTCACAGTAAGACCCTGTCCGGTTCGATTCTCAGCTAGATCGTCTTCTGCGTGGAGACATGCGTGAATGGGCGTACCTTCGTTGAAGGTTGTGCGTCAAGCCTGGCAAGCCGGTACATAAAAATCAACTGCCAATCATTAGCGGACCGGAGTTCTGCTGTGGCGACCCCTAACTGGGAAAAGCCGAAAGACACACACACATTAGAAAGATGAGGATTGGAATTAACTAAGTGCTTAGCAGCAGTGGAGTCAACTAAAGCTTTAGCTGATGGGTAGGGTCTGGGAATAATGTATAAAAATGTAAAAGACAAAGAAACTTTATACATTCTATTTTCCTTTTTAGGGACAGCTGGTGACCAACAGGAAACTTGCAAGCAGTAAGACACACATCCTCTAAAAGAGACAAAATAGGAGGAACTGGTTTAGGTTCTGGAAAAATCTTTTTGTAGCAACTCATAGTATTTTCAAGGAACTGAGAAACTTCAGTGTTCTCCTCTGAAAACAATGGCACATTCTAGTAATAGTCTCAGAGAAAGAGAACCTCCCACAGAAAGAATCAGAAATTGAACTCTCCTCTGAGTCTGAATTACAAATCTGAGGACAAAACCCTGAATCTGTCCCTCCCATTTTCCTCTTCAGATTCAGAATCTTTAGTCTCTTCAGGAAAAGAGGCATCCCTCTTTCTTTTACCAGAAACTACTCTACAAGAAGGATCAATAGCCTGAATTAAACCCTGAGTCAGTCCCAGTAAACTACTTCTATCTAAAGAAATTTGAGGAGGATTGTATATATGTTTCATTTTCTGTTTCTTTTTGACTAGAAAAATGAGGTCAACCATGTTACTAACAGCAGCCACTGATCCACCAGGGATGGGCACAGCATTTTGACATAACAGGGAAACTTTCCTGTTCCCTCTCCCAGGACCAACAAGATTGGCTCTCCCTTACCCACTGAGGGGACTCCAACAGTCACAGAGGATGTAGCTAACTAACCCCAGTCCATGGTGGCTGTAGGTACAGCACCAGAGGGATTTGGGAAAAAAGATGAGTGGTCTGATGTACAACAATTGGTCATGGCAGAGACCCCCACCTGTGGCTGCAGTAAATTCTTAGCCTGCTGTTTGTGTAACTTTTTTTTATTTGTGACTGGAAGAAGGACCAGCTATGGGACTAGCAATCTGTTCCATGGTTAAGCCAAAAATGGCGCCTCTTTCCCGGAGAAGACAAGCAACAAATGCCAGTAAAACTAGCAGTCCAGAGAAGTTACTTTCTGACAGAAAAAACACAGTAAAATGCATTTTCAAACACTATGGCAGCTCCACAACAGAAAGTTAAACACAATTTCTCCACATAAAATGTTATCGGTTAGTTTAGACTCCTTTAAAACTGACAGAAAAAAAATGAGTGCTCTGTTTAAAAGCATTTTATAGTCTCGAGATAGCCCATTAAAACACAACACTCCTAGGTTTAAAATAATTTTCTGAAGAAGAAAGTAATAATACATCAGTAAATATAAGAAAATGGAAGTGTCCCCCCCAAAAGGAACTTATCGGCCCAGCAAAGAAAAGCACCAGCTCCTCATAAGCCTCACAGGAGCGTATTTTTTGCCGGTAGTAAAGCTATAAAGGGCTTCACATCCAAACTTGTCTTTCAGTCAGCTTTTCTCAAGCTGCTTGACAGTTAGGACATGTGGAAGGTGACCTGAAGCTTTGGAAGCTGGCAGTCTATTTCCTTGGCAGGATCTAACCCATATGGCTAAGGCTACTACAGCAGTGATCAATGCTAAGAACATCTAAATGAAATAAATGAAGGAAAATGAAAGTACAAGGAAAATAATTAAATTCTCAGTATGTAACAGATGTGTTGCAAAATAAAGGATGTTTTCAGATTGCGTTAATTGCATCTTAGAGTTAGTGAAAATATTTGTGTATATGAACAAATAACAGTATATATATATATATATATATATATATATATATATATATATATATATATATATTACATGCACAGAAATTAAGTGGCGGAAGATGGTAGGGGGAAAGCAATGAAGACAGATTAAGCAAAGACAAAAGATGGGGTGCAAATAATTTGGAAGAAGGTAAATAAGAGACAACAGAATAAAATGTTATACTATGCATGACAGTTAAGTTCTTGGACTGTAATAAAAGCAAAGCATGAACACTTAGCTTGTTCTTTGAGGATTTTTTTTCAGTTTGATCAAATAGAGGATAATGAGGGAAAATATTTTAACTTGTGAGGAAAGGATTTCCAAAGTACAGTCCCAAATAGAAGGAAGCTGTGATATTTGCAGTGAAGGCTGCTGTGAGGGGGTTGGTAGTATAGTGATATTGGGGTAGGGGATCTGCTATGGTAATTAGAGGTTCTAATGGTAAGACTGCTGAACTGAAATGGAAATAATTTTAACTTTAGAAGTTTAAACAGAAGTGATCCAAGTAAAAGTCTACATCTTGTGGAGCCTGTACCTCTAAGCCCACAAGACAAGTTAACACACAATCCAGCATTCTAGTCATTGGAGACTCCATCATGAGACACAATGATGTCCCTCTCACCAGGCTGAGTATGATGAAAGTTATGGTCAGTTGCTTCTCCGGGGCTAAGATCAGGTCATTGATCCACAAATACCAATATGACTCAGTCATAGTCCATGTGGGATTAAATGACCTGAGAGGTACCTCCCTAGACTATATGAAGAAAGACATCATAGAGCTCTCAAAATATGGGTCTCAGGCTGGTATGAGCCTAGCATTGAGCAGCATTTTACCTTCTCCAAGGATGATGCCACAATATGAACAAAAGGTGACTGACTTTAATAATTGGCTTAATTTATGGTGTCATTCTAAGGGGGTGCAATATTTGTCAGCATGGAAGGAAATGGTCAACAGACCACCCTGCTTTGCCAGGGAATGGTCTGCACCTCTCTTCTCTAGGCTTTTGAATATTAGCTAAAACATTGTCTTCCCCCATAGTGCCTTTTTAGGCAATACCAAACTGAAAGTAGTTCCAACATAGCAAATCAAAACCAAGAAAATCTAAAGGTATTAGTGCTCAATGCTTGGAGCCTAAACAAAAACCTCCACTCCCTAGAAGATCTCTTCACCCTAGAGAATGCTGATGTCTGTGCTGTCACTGAGATGTGGTTTAAAGCCATGGAGAGCACACCAACAGTGCAAGGTTATAATGCCTTCCACACATTTAGATAAGCTACTTCACAGGCAGGGACTAAAGGTGGAAGTGTTTCGATTTACATCAAAAATAAATATACTTCAATGCTGGTCAAACAGGACAATGCACTTGAGCTGCTCCATGTTCAAATCACCATAGGTAAAATCCATTACCACTTCCTTGCAAGCTATAGGTCCCCCTCTATGACCCAGGAAACCCATACCATGTATTTAAACTTATTAGAAACATTAACCATTCAACCCAATACCATATTCATGGGTGACTTTAATTACCCCACTATTAACTGGGAATACTATACAACATCAAATGTACATGCACAGAGATTCCTGGATTTTGTAAACACAAACACCCTGGACCAGATAGTCAATGCACCAACCAGAGGTGCAACCACACTGGATCTGGTCCTCACTAATATGGGAGAGTACTGCACACCCCCCACTGTAATGCATTTCTGGGTAAGGTCAGACCACAAAATGGTCTCCTTTGAAGTAAAAATAAAACATGGACCCCCAGCTCAATTGGAAATAATCAGGAACCATTCTAAGGCTATTAAGTGAGAATCTGGCAAAATTTCAAGCCCTATAAACCCTGAGAACACTTCTGTCTATGCAGAACTGTTCACAGAAACCCCTGTGTAAAATCCCAAGAAGGGAAGACATCCCTGATCAGTATCAGCAAGAAACTACGATCCCTCATAAAATCATCCAAGGTGAGCTTTGAAAGAAAACTTGCCAAGGACTCCAAAGATAACTACAAGGCATTCTTTAGCTATGTCAAGAATCTAAGTGGGAATGCTCAGGTCTGCTCAGAGTTAGTGAAGAGTGGCACAAAATACACTGAACCAACCGATATTGCCAACATCCTGGCAGACAGGTTAATTACAAACTTATCCTCCCTCTTACCCCCAAAAGGGCCCATAACCATACCAGAAGAATGTAGAGCCCCTGAAATCACAGACACTCAGGTTAAAATAGCCCTTTCCAAAGCTAAAAGCACAGCATCAATGGGACCAGACGGTGTCCCAGGCTGCATCCTACACAAGCTCAAAGACGAACTAACCCCTCACCTAAACACACTGTTCAAACTCAGCCTCTCCACAGGCTCTGTACCCATAGAGTGGTGCACAGCAACAGTTATTCCGCTCCACAAAGGTGGAGCCACAGCAGACCCCGGGAACTATTGCCCTATAAACCTGACTACCTTAGTCTGCAAGGCTATGGAGCGCATCATCATGGAACTCAAAAGAGAGATTGGGAACATCCAAACACTGGACCCTACCCAGTTCGACTTTAAGGGCAGATCATGCCTCCTAAACCTGGTGGACTTCTTTGAGACAGTTACCAAGGCTATAGACAAGGGAAAGGTGGTACACACAGCCTACCTAGACCTCGCAAAGGCCTTCAGCACCATTCCCCTCTCAGGTATTATAGACAAGCTCACAAGCCTGAACATAAACCCCTATGTGACAAGATGGGTTGCCATGGACAGAACCCACATGGTAAGAGTTGCGGGAGCTAGGTCTGACTCTAAACTGGTTACAAGTGGCATTCCCCAGGGCTCAGTCCTAGGACCCCTCCTGTTCGGCATATACTTCTCAGAGGTACAGACAAGCACAGGAGGACTATGGCTGACCAAGTTCGCAGATGACTGCAAACTAGGGGGCTATAATTGACTCACCAGCTGACACAGACATCTTCCAAAAGGGTCTCACTGAGATGGATACCTGGTGTCAAAATCATGGCCTCAAGCTAAATGCCAAAAAGTGCATAGTTATTCCCTTTGGAAATAACAAAGTACCCACAAACTACCACATATGTGGTAGTCCCCTAAATACAGAAAATGTAATAAGGGATCTGGGGACCCAAGTAGATAGTAATCTCATTGCCAAAGTGGTTAGAAAATCCTTCTATGTGGCCTCCCTAATCACAAAAGGGTTTGCATCCAGATCAAAAGAGGTGATTGTGCCCCTCTACTCATCACTCATCAGACCCATCATAGATTACTATGCCCCATTTGGGATGTACCTTACAAGACACCTGCAACAGCTGGAAAGACCACAGAAGTACCTCACTAAGAGGATCACTGGCCTCAAACAGATGCCCTATGCAGCTCGACTGAAGAAATTCCAGCTGTACTTGGTTGCATAACGCCTGCTCAGAGGTGATCTCTGCCGGACATACAAGGCCATGTCCAACCCAGAATTGATGGACATGCTCCACCTAAAGAAAACCTTATCCCCTCGAGCCACACGCTCTAGGGATCTAAACCTCATCACAACAATAAATAGGACGTCCTGGGGGGATAGATTCCTGTCCCAGAGACATCCCATGCTTTGGAACAAGATTCCAATCTACATTAGGCAGAGCTCCTCACTAGCACTCTTCAAGAGAAACTTTGATGAGTGGATGGGAAACAGAAAGTTTACCCTGGGGATCACTTCAGTGGCTCTGCTGGACAGAGGCACAGGGAACTAATTTAAGGGGGTGGTGAAAGCCAACACATTCTGGCTAGGCTTATAAATGCCTTCGGGCAGATAGCCTAGTACCCACCTATGTACAAGCATGTTAATAGCTGCATAGAGGCAGCTGTAGCCACCAGGATGAAGTACAGAACTAACTCAAAAAACAAGCCACGCTAGTGGAATCACACAATCAACCGGATGTATAACAGGAAGAAGAAAATCATGGCAAAAATTAGGAGGTGCAGCACCCAGGAGGATAAAAGCCCTCTCATCAAACTAAACAAACAACTCAGAGGACAAATAAAGTCTACCAAAGCCAAAATTGAGGTAAGTTTGGCCTCCCAGACCAAAGACAACCACAAAGCATTCTTTAGCTATGTCCACAACCTCAAAGGCAATACACAATTGTGTGCAGAGCTCATTGTAAATAGAGCCATCTCTACTGAGCCAGAAGATGTAAGAGACCTCCTGGCTGATAAATTCAGCTCCAGCTTTACTCCTCTGTCCCCCTCAACCCTCCCTCAGGAAATATCATCAAATATAACTCCCCCTACTTTCACTAGGGAACAGGTCCTTAATGCTCTCTCTAAGACCAAGAACATTGCATCAATGGGCAAAGACAATATCCCAGGATGCCTACTAAATAGCATGAAACATGACCTATCACAGCCTCTGGAATTACTATTTAATGGTAGCCTCCAAACAGGTTTCATGCCTCATGAATGGAGTAAGGCAACAGTCAACCCTCTGCACAAAGGTGGGTCACCTACAGACCCTGAAAACTACAGACCCATAAGTCTCACTAGTCTTATATGCAAAGCCATGGAAAGAATTATCATGGAGATGATCAGCAGAGATATAGTAAACCTTCAGACACTGGACCTAACCCAGTTTGGTTTTGTGAAGGGCAGATTATGCCTACTCAGCCTGGTGGACTTCTTTGAGAAGGTCACCAAAACAATGAATGAAGGCAAAATCGTTCACACTGCCTACCTTGACCTGGCCAAGGCATTTGACATAATACCCCACTTGGGCAATGTTGACAAACTCAAGAGGTGAGGTATAAACCCGTATGTCACCCAATTGACAGCTAACTGGCTCACAGACAGGACCCAGGAAGTTAGAATTGGGGAGTCCACCTCTACAAAGAGGCCATTCACAAGTGGAGTCCCTCAGGAATATGTCCTTGGACCGCTCCTTTTTGGCATTTACTTCTCAGAAGTCAAGACCAATGTCAGTGCTCTGTGGCTGACTAAATTTGCAGATGAAATTAGGAGCTGTCATTGAATCTCACACTAACACAAATGTTCTCCAGGAGGGGCTGACAGACAAATAACTGGTATCAGAGCCATGGACTAAAACTATATGCCAAAAAATGCATAATGGTATCCTTTGAGAAGTTATCCATCCCTGGTAACTCTTATATTGACAACACATCCCTTTGAGCTGACCCGGTAGTCAGGGACTTAGGGACACACATATATAGCAATCTAGCCTTTGAGGAAATCATTCTGTGTTGCACAACGTATAAACAAAGGTATGGCATCTAAGTCCAAGGAAGTCATTGTTCCACTGTATTCTGCATTCATCAGACCTGTCATTGAGTACAATGCTCCCTTTGGTATGTACCTAACCAGGTATATCCAACAACTGGAATGTCTACAGAGGTTCCTCACTAAAAGAATACAGGTTGTAAGTAATATGTCCTACGCAGACCATCTCACAGCCCTATCCCTGTAGTATACTGTCTCCTACAGGCTTTTGAGGGAAGACCAATGCCTGGCATACAGGGCATTGTCAGACCTCACTCTGATGGACCTCCTGCATATCCACAAAACAAACAGTAGCATAATTACCTGTTCTAAAGACTTAAACCTTGCCTGTGATATACATAGGAACTGCTGGAGAGAGATATGTATCTCAGAGACTACCCTGCCTATGGAACAGGCTCCTCATCCATGTGAAGCAGAGTTCCTCCCTAACCCAATTCAAGTGCAATTTGGACAATTGGATGGGAAACTGGAAATCCATCCCTGGTTTGGCACCTATGTCTCTAATGCAAACAGGTAACTTGTAAATAGTTCTTCTCCCAGGCCCATGCTTACACTTATCAAGGGCATCAGAGCTTGTCAGAGATTTGGGATGCATGGCTAAACTTAAAAAGACCCTTGTGGTTGTTAGCCTAGTAAACACCTATGAACCTATGAACCTAAGAGACATTCAGCCTTATCAAGGGTTGAACATTGTGTTCTCTTTCATGTGATATCTGTCTGGACATGGTTTATAATATGCTTATTTTTTTCTCTTGCAAGATGTAAACGTAATAGGTAGACTATGTTCTAAATGGATGAGAAGGATGCTTTTACTACTATGTCCTAATGGATGAGAAGGATGCTTTTACTACTGTGTTCTAAATGGGAGAGAAGAATGTTTTTACTACTGTGTTCTAAATGGGTGAGAAGGATGCTTTTACTACTGTGTTCTAAATGGGTAAGAAGGATGCTTTTACTACTGTGCTCTAAATGGGTGAGAAGGGTGTTTTTACTACTGTGTTCTAAATGGGTTAGAAGGATGCTTTTAACTACTATGTTCTTAATGGGTGAGAAGGATGCTTTTACTACTGTGTTCTAAATGGGTGAGAAGGATGCTTTTACTACTGTGTTCTAAATGGGTGAGAAGGATGTTTTTACTACTGGGCTCTAAATGGGTGAGAAGAGTGTTTTTACTACTGTGCTCTAAATGGGAAAGAAGGATGCTTTTACTACTGTGTTCTAAATGGGCGAGAAGGATGCTATTTTATTACTGTGCTCTAAATGGGTGAGAAGGATGCTTTTACTACTGTGCCCTAAATGGGTTTGAACGATGCTTTTACTACTATGTTCTAAATGGGTGAGAAGGATGCTTTTACTACTGTGTTCTAAATAGGTGAGAAGGATGCTTTTACTACTGTGTTCTAAATGGGTGAGAAGGATGCTTTTACTACTGTGCTCTAAATGGGTGAGAAGGATGTTTTTACTACTGTGTTCTAAATGGGTTAGAAGGATGCTTTTAACTACTATTTTCTTAATGAGTGAGAAGGATGCTTTTACTACTGTGTTCTAAATGGGCGAGAAGGATGCTTTTACTACTGTGTTCTAAATGGATGAGAAGGATGCTTTTACTACTGTGCTCTAAATGGATGAAAAGGATGCTTTTACTACTGTGCTCTAAATGGGTGAGAAGGATGCTTTTACTACTGTTTTCTAAATGGGTGAGAAGGATGCTTTTAGTACTGTGCTCTAAATGGGCGAGAAGGATGCTTTTACTACTGTGTTCTAAATGGGTTAGAAGGATGCTTTTAACTACTATTTTCTTAATGAGTGAGAAGGATGCTTTTACTACTGTGTTCTAAATGGGCGAGAAGGATGCTTTTACTACTGTGTTCTAAATGGATGAGAAGGATGCTTTTACTACTGTGCTCTAAATGGGTGAGAAGGATGCTTTTACCACTGTGCTCTAAATGGGTTAGAAGGATGCTTTTATTACTGTGTTCTAAATGGATGAGAAGGATGCTTTTACTACTGTGCTCTAAATGGATGAGAAGGATGCTTTTACTACTGTGCTCTAAATGGGTAAGAAGGATGCTTTTACTACTGTGCTCTAAATGGGTTAGAAGGATGCTTTTACTACTGTGTTCTAAATGGGTAAGAAGGATGCTTTTACTACTGTGCTCTAAATGGGTGAGAAGGATGTTTTTACTAGTGTGCTCTAAATGGGTGAGAAGGATGCTTTTACTACTGTGTTCTAAATGGGCGAGAAGGATGCTTTTACTACTATGTTCTTAATGGGTGAGAAGAATGCTTTTACTACTATGTTCTTAATGGGTGAGAAGAATGCTTTTACTAAGTATTTTTCTAACTTAAAAGGAAAGGAAATGTGATATTTTTCTGGCCAAGAAAAGGATATTGTTAACTTTTACTTTATGAAATGTAATTGGTGGTCAGATACTTAAGCAATAAAAGTTATGAAGGTTGTTGTAGACTATTTCCAAGTTAGGAGTTACTGCAGATAGTTTTTTCTGGGTTCCAAAACATTTTTTTTTCTTTATATTCTGTTTCTGCTTCTAGTAAGCCATCATTAGCCCGCGGTGTTGGTGCTACGGTAGCGTTGTCGCCTCACAGTAAGACGCTGTCCGGTTCGATTCTCAGTTAGAGCGTCTTCTGCGTGGAGACATGCGTGAATGGGCGTACCTTTGTTGAAGGTTGTGCATCAGGCCTGGCAAGCCGGTACGTAAAAATCAACTGCCAATCATTAGCGGACTGGAGTTCCGCTGTGGCGACCCCTAACCGGGAAAAGCCGAAAGACACAAACAAACTTCTAGTAAGCCATCAGCCCATTTTGCAAAGTCTGCTTCATAACAAATGTCTTGAACAAACGTTGAAACTATGATTTTTTTGCTGACTATGGCTTAAAATCCACTGCATGTCAACCTCATTACAGTGCATAATTAGTCATCCATATACTAACAGGGGTATCATTCTTGGCACAGTTATTGCTTCAGTGCAGCATTTATGAAACTTAGTGAATGATATTTCAAGCATATTGATACATTATTGAAACAACTATGTACTGCAGCGTACCTTCCTCTGTGAAATGCATTGGCTATGACATATGCAGTTTAATAGCATCTTTAGATAATAGGGCTGCATAAACTACTCCATATCCAAATGTGTGTATGTGTTTGTGAGTGTGTCTGTATATTTGTGCATAAATGGAACTTTAGAAGATCGAATTCCCAAAATCTCGAACCTCATATGGTCGAGACCAAAAGATCGAGTTTTGGAAACTCGAACTTCTAAAATGAAACCCAAAAAAAAAAAGTCAAACATCGCTTTTGCAGGGGGGGCTTTGCCCCCTGCACCCCCCATGTGGGGCGCTGTGCCACCCACACCCCCCCTACTTAAATATACCAACTCCGAGATCGTGCTACAGTGGGGAAAAGGGAAATCTCCCATAGTGCGCTGTATGCAGAAGCGCAAAACGGGAGATTTCCCACCTCCTGTCAACACCACAAAAAAGATAAAAACATTACGTTCACACAGAGCGTACAAGAAGCCTTGCCTCTGTGTGCACGTAACGTTTTAAGGTAAGTAAAGTTTTATTTTTTACAACTGTACATATTCGATTTACTGAAATGTCGATCATATGGTCTCGACCATATGACATTCGAGATGTCAGTAATTCGATTATGTAAAGTGCTTCCATATATATATATAGAGAGAGAGATATGGGTGATGGCAAGTTAGTCAAATTTTCAGAATATCAAACTTTTCAGATGCCAGCCTTAATGAGTGAATCATGAAATTATCATAGAAAGTCAATAGTAGTTTGTGGGATGTTGATGTATTGCAGAGTGGGAATCTGCCCCTTCCCGACTAGCGTGCAATCTCAGAGTTGGTATATATAGGTAGCAGAGAGTGTGCTGGGTGCAGGGAGGCTTAGCCACCTACAAAAATGCTGTTTTGCTTTTTTTTTTTCAATTATTTAAATTCTAAGCTTTTTGAATTGATCTTATGACCATGCAATGTTTTTGTGTTCAATCAAATGTGCTATAATGATGTGTGTGTGTGTGTGTGTGTGTGTGTGTGTGTGTGTGTGTGTGTGTGTGTGTGTGTGTGTAAACATATATATATATATATATATATATATATATATATATATATATATATATATATATATATCAGTGGTTGCCGGTGACTTCAAATCAAAGGGGGGCTGCAGGATACAGCTGAATGGGTGGGGCCAACAGGAAGGGGTGTGGTCAACTAGAAATGGGTGGGGCCATGCTAAAAATGCAAAAGTGGGACTTTAAATATACTGCCCTGGGTGCCACTGCCAAACTGCCATTATGAGAGTCCAATCAAGACAAAATGAATTGTATAAGAAAAAATGCATTGGCTATATGACAGCTTACTTAATATCTAGATGGAAACAAAAAAGTTGCGAGGCATGAAAAAATAAATTACTTTTTAAATACATTACTGGAATGCCATTCAAAATCAAGTATAAAAAAAGCAGCACTCAAGTCAAACCACTTCTCCTTGCACTGCAGTTCTAATTATAATTTATATTCAGCTTTATAAAAGTACCAAGTAACATGCTGAAATTAACAATACACCCACTTGTAAAAATGTTTCTTATCCAAAAAAGACCTGCTGCCTGACAACAACTGTCTACTTGTTTCATGGGGAAAACATGATCAAAGTAAAAACTGAACAGCAAACAAGAAACAAACTCAAGATGAATTGCTTAAATGGTTACTGCACAGGTTATGGACCACATATGACAGATTGGCATTCTGTTTAGTTTACGGGTAAAGCCTGCAAAGATGACTACAAGTTTCCAACAAATGTAATGAGCTTCTGAAAATACTGTAATCCTGTCCTTTATTACAAATACTGTCATATGCATTTCAATACCCAAGGCTTATACGCTATCTAGTTATGTAAATATTCTCTGCATGGCAACAACAAAAAGTTTTTCAATGTTGGTAATTCTTTAACAGTATGCTTACTAAAGCTTTCTTGCATCTTACAGTCTCAGACAAGCTTACCTGATGGTCATCAAAACATTGCTACTTAAACAGAGAACAACAGGCACTGCACCGACAAGCATTTTTTGTATAAGAAGAAGCATAAATTAACAGTATAAAAATATGACAGAAAACCAGAACATTCTGCAAAATAAAGGACAGATGAAAAGCCACTGTAGTACTTGAATCTACCTTGGATGGGGGGATACACTGCACACTTACACTGCATAACCGCTCCTTGCCTTGCTTGGACACATCCAGAGTCATTACGTGGGGGAGTGGGGTAATGGCCCTGACACATTTGTCATACCTTTCAGCCTTAGTGCAAGAAATCTGGACAAAGCCATAAACAGAAGTGGGACAAAGGCCCAAAAATAAGGAAAATTTTTAAATATTACTCTTATAAACTTAGAAAGATAATAGAATAGTAGGTCTTGCATTAGTATGAATTTTCTGAAGGGTATGAAATCTGAAATTCAAATGTCTGTCATTATTTTCTAACTTCAATCTTTAATAATTTGCCACTAATTTGCCAGAAAACCACAATTTTATGAAAAACTGGCCAAAAATGTGATGCAAAATATAAAATAGCCACACA